>NW_010232786.1:30284-49734 GCF_000690775.1 Eurypyga helias | reverse complement strand
GGCATTCAATCTAATCACTTTTCAGTTCACAGTGTAACCTGGTGATTGGCAGTTGAAAGGAATAAAATACTGCCAGTTGGGCAGTATTGAGAATTTCTTTTGATCAGCACTTTTTCTGTATAAAAAGCAAGGTTTCAAGGTATATTTAGGGGTTTTTTTTTGATCAATAGGTTTTTTGTATAGAAAACTGTTAGTGGAACGTCCACCGCTATTCACATACATACAGAAATGGTCTCTTGCTGTAAGTAAACGTAATTGTCGCCAACAGTAAAAGGTTCCATTTGGACTTGATTATGCAGCTGGTCACATTTTATTGAGGCACTGACATATTCCCTGTGGTCTGGGAAGAAAAGAAGATTGTATCATTGGGAGGTTTTGCTGGGTCAGAGCTCTGCCTGTGCATGCGGCGTTATATGCCAACACCGTCAAGGTGGGGGATTGCCTTTCCACCGTGCTCCTTCAGCCACAGCGTGCATCGTAACCTGTGGGGAAAACACAGGGGTCAGTTTGTTTGAAGGTTGAGAGAAAATAGTAGTAAATCCCTGTGGTAACTAATTAGACCTATAAACTTTGAAGAAAATTGCATTCCCTTTGCTGCATTTAAAATGGTTATAGTTAATAAGAAAACCAATAGTGGAGGTGATCTTTCTGATTTTTGAAAGGAAATGACATCATACTGAGAGATTCCCTTGCAAACAAGAGATTGCTTAGTGAAAAATAAGAGGTTTCTTGTCTAGATACCTTTGTTCTGTATATATTTGAAGTAACTTTTCTTACGGTCAGTACATTTGTTGAAAACAGTTTACCTGATTTACAAAAAAGAAAAAAAAAAAAGGTATGAAGAGGCTTTTGTGGTAAGCACATGAAGACCAAGAGCTTGGTGTTAGGTTCTGCGTGCTTCCCTAAAAGGAGGGCCTTTCACCTAAACCTTCTTGTAACCTAAAGAAGTCATTGGCATGTATACTGAAGTGTACAATGTACAAGGTATCTCCTCTCTGCCTCCTCCATTGGCATCTGGCATCAACACTCTTTGGGATTTTGAAAAACAGCCCATTTGAGGGTCTGGAGCTGTCATTCTCCATATTAAGGTTTCTGTGGTTCATTAACTATGCTGAAAATGGATAATGATCACCATCCTTTTTTGATGTGCCTTCAGAAGGATGGGGGAGAAATGCTAAATGACATTCCTATCTTTCTCTGCACGGGATAATTAAGCAAGGTGTATGTCACCAAAAAGTGAGTGCTTTAAAAAAAGAAAATTTAAAAAAAAGAAGGTTTTAAGTAAAGTGCAGGATGCTTTGATAACTGAAACCCACGAGTGTGAATCAGGCAGTCTGGTTTCTGTTCCTAGCTCTTTTCTGTTGCCTACCTGTCTGCCCTTGAATGATTTGCTTGTACTAAACATGTTCAGAAAACTTCCACAGTTTAGTTTTCATTTCTTGGGCTTCTGGTTTAATATCAAAAGTCAACTGCCTCTAAGATTTTGCCTGCATGATTGTAAATAATCAAAAAGCGGTAATTTAAGAAGATACTGCATGACAGCAGAACTTCAGCTGATTACACATGCTCATAATCCTTTACAAATTAACACGTTTGAACGACCTTCACTTTGGCCAACACGTTTTACTGTACTTTTGTGCTCTGTTGATAAGCCAATTCATTCATGAAGTACTGCAGTAATGTGGGTAATTTGCCATCCATTTTCTGTACTGCACATAAAAATTGTATTAAGAAGGTCTTTATTTTTTAAAATCTGATGTATTCAAAACAGTTTCTCTCAATGTTACAACCCAGATAACATATTTTGCTTATGTTCAAAGTCTTTTTGGCTGACTTACAAAGGATCTGAATTAACTAAATTCTTCAGTTCTTTGCCCAGCAATTTCTGGACTCAAATGCTAGTGTACATATGCAATATTTTATGGACCTTAGGTGAAGGATTTTTATGACAGGCACTTGCAGATGCTGCTGATTCATGAAATACGGAGAGTATCACTACATTGCTTTGAAGAAGAGTATGCCGTAGAATGAAACAAGAACCGCCTTGTGCTTGGATGCTATTTACACTTAGTTACTCCTGGAATAATGATTTTTAAGATGAGGAATTACTGACAGTCAGAGTTAAATATTCAGAACAGGTATAATCTCACATAATTTCTACATGGTGAGCAGGTACCGACCTTCTTTTTTGAACGTAATGTATTTGTAGATGGCTTGCTTCTTGACAGACCTTTACCTTTCAAACCTTGGATTCATTGAGGGGTTTTCTACCCATGTCAGTTGATGTCTTGTTGGTCGATCTGGCCGTTTACTTTGTGTTGCTACAGGGTTTAACTCATTAGATTAACTCCTAAGTCACATGACTGCTTCTGTTGCTGCATGCGCATAATTCAATAACAGTTTTCAACAACTTTCCTTCTCCATCAATAATATGTAATCAGTAGTTTCCCATTAAGAAACCGTTAAAATGTGATGGGCTCTTGAACTTTGAGTGAACATGCAGAGCATACTATTACATTAACACTATTTTAAAATACTAATCTGTTGTTTCTGTGTCTGATACTAGAATAGGTGAGTCATTGGGTTTTATCATGGGTGTTTTTCAACAATAAAATACTGCCAAATTGGAAGAATTCTTGTTTATTAAACAACTGGATCTGAAGGAGAATTTTCCAGTTTAGAATGGTATGTTATTTCTGACAAGTATAAGGTGAATAATCTTTACAAAGTCACAGATATTCAGAGCTATAGGATTTTTCAAAAAATCTTCTAAGCTGGAAGTGGACTAGAACAGCAGTTGAGGGATTTTGTGTGTGCTTGCCTGGTCTTTACCCTCTTCTGGGCAATCCTTTGATGGACTCTTCTTGGAGCTCATATTGGCAGTCTCATGTTCTGAAGCATTTGGAAGATTTAGATGCTGGCAAAACGTCAGCATATCTGACATCCCAATATCTTAGAAAGCTTTGGAAAGCTCACCTTTGGCCAATTTATGAATTTGCAGTGTTTAGTGTAGAGGAACAATGAATTGCTTGTTTTCCAATAAACTGTGGAATCACAGTGAGAGAATCAGTCATTTTTCAATGCCTTCCACCATCTGCCTTGAATGCAAGTTTGGCTTCCATCCCGATGTTGGCAAGTGAGATTTGAACTATCCCCATTAGTTTTATTTAAAATATATAAAAGGCATTTGACTTGCTGATGCAGTGGGTAGTAGCAGTATGCTTGGTAGTCCTGTAGGGAACAGAAAAAATGTACCAAGTAGCCAAGCTCGGAAGCCAGCATGGGCTGAGGTCTGAAGGTGTTTTTCTATCCCATGACAAAGAACTTCTCAGGAGAATGGAAGTTCGGCTTTAAGCTGTTGTGCGTGCAACTATATCATGACAGGAGAGGATGTGTATGGTCAGGTACCCCTGAGAAAGTCTAATACTCAGGTGAACCTAAACATAGTACAAAAATTCTATGGAATTTTGTTTAAAAGTGCTTTTGTGCCTGCTCATGGTATAATTTTCCAAATAGAAGACTCTAGTGCCTTTCTAAGAAAAATACCCAAAAGCCATAGTGTATATAATGTTTAAAAGAAACCGAAATAGTTGAAAAGCATTTTTCTGCTCATGAAGTGCACAATCAAATTTAGAGCCTGTTCTGTTACCTGGTGTTACATATATTTTATGGTTTCATGAATTACCTTTATTCTGCGTCTGTGAAAAGTAAAGCTGTCCTAACTCATACTCCTTTATGTAAATAGCATGACACCTGTCTATACTGTAGGCACTGTGTGGCATTCGTGGAGGCACGCAGGTGAAATCTGTAATTACTCCCTTTGATAACAGAAGTGATATCTTGTTACCTGTTGTGGATTAACCCCAGTCAGCAACTCGGCACCACACAGCCACTCACTCAGCTCCGCTCTTCTCAGCAACTCTGTCTCAATCAACACCAGCATGTTATGCAAGAATGAACGGGCTTTTAGCTTTTCTGTCATGAGGACGGATCACACGTTGATCACTGAATTCCGATGAGCCATGGATAGGTTTTTCTGTTGGGCAGAACTGGATGACAGAAAGGGATGGCAGAAAGCCCTGTCTCTGAGGGCTCCCTCTCCAGTGGAGAAGCTGCTGTGGGTCATAAGACTGGTATGGCTAAAACCCAGGGAAACAGAAGCAGCAGCATCATGTCATGCAGCGGTTGACCCATATCTCATGTCCAAATGTTACGTTTCACCAGAGCTTTCCATGGCTTTTGTGCTGTAGGCCAGTATTATTTTGTTATGATTCAGGAAGCATATCTGAATAGACTTACCTGTTAGTTTTGGTTATTACTATCGTTATCATGTGACAAGAATGAACACAGTACCAGATTTATTGTGACCCATGTCTGCCACAAAATTAATATTAATAGCAGTGCTAAAAATATGCCCAGAATATCCAGAATGTGTAGAGAGTGAGTGATGGCATTTGTGACAGGGCTTGTCACGGATCTGCTGTCTGGGCAGGTGCTGGAGGCCTTGCGATGCAACCTGAAAAGCCTGAAGTGGTTCTGGGTCCTATTCTGCAGAAAGCTGCATGTAGGCAACTGCTTACACCATGAGAATGTTTCTCTTACGTATTCTAACCTCCCGATTAAATATTTATTTTCTCTTGGACTGGGATTTTTTAAATTTGTTGTGGAATCAGCAGAATTTGTGGCGGTCAGTTCAGACCACGGGAAATCTGATCCGGCAGGTTGGAGCCCAGCCAGTTGAGCACCCTAATTAACAGGAACCTGTAATTAACGTTTAAGCAGATGTGGCTTGGGCAGGTGGTATTTCCTGAATGTGTGTTTGCTGTGTGTTCACGCTGTATGTGAAGGATACAAATAAATGCGCTGTCTGCAACTGAGAAAAATACTTGTGTGTATGCTGAGCAGTTGGTCTGTGCGAGTGCTGTGCACTCACCCGCCACTGCTAAAACTGCCACATCTCAGCTCCTAATGGACTGAAACAAATTCCGAAATCCGGAAGGATTTCCGGTAGGAAAAGAGACATGTTGCATGGAAGCCTGTAAGTATAATAACCCTTTATGATGTGTTTCTTGCACTTTTTTTGCATTATCTGCTACCAGCTACTGTTGGGGAGAGCATATTAGGCAAGTTAACACTTTGATCTGACGTAGCTTTAGACAAAATATTGTCTAGTGAATTCACTGCAACTCTCAGAATTGGAAAACTATTACTCAGCTGAAAAATCAGCCCATAAAAATTCTAAAATCATTCTCGTTCTTAGTTGTTAACTCGATCTCCGGTAACTGCCTTATCAACGGTTTCATTGAACTGGAAGAAAATAGCGAGTAACAATTTACAGTCAAAATTTGATAAACTTTTAACTCTGCAAAAATGGGAATTGGGTTATGTGTTCTTATAGGACAGCAAGTGTAGAATTTTCCCACGCATTGCAGTATGGACAGAAAATCTTTAAAGACCCAAACAAACCACCCAAAGCTCTTCCTGTTTGAGGGAAGTTTTTGCCCCTGCAGATTTATCAGATTAAATCTGTAGAATCTTATTGCAGTTTGAGGTTGGTTGGAGAGGGTTGTAGTAGCTTAACGGGATTGTCTGATAAGGAATTGTGTCATACAGTAAAACTGTTCCGTCTTTTGGTTGTTAGTGTGACCTGTTGTACTTTTCCGGCATCCTTTGAGTGGTGTATCCCCAACAATGGGCAGCTGGTTGTTTTGCAATACCTTCTTCACTTTAGCATGCTGTGTTCTAAAAAGTGCTTTTGGAGCATATGACTTTCCATTAAGCTGCTGCAGCTCCAGGTTCCCTGTGGTTACTAGTTTTAAAATTAAATGTCTGTCTTTTGTGTGTGCGCATGCACGTGTGTTCATTTATCTTTTATAATCATCTGTTAAAGATGGGTCTTTTGAAGCTGTAGAGGCTGCAGAAAGCCTGGCTTTGTTACAGATGTATCTGCAGCTTATTTTGAATTTTTTTTGTAGCTTTGAACCTTCAACAATGATGCTCTGCTGCTCTTCACTGGCCAGGATGCTTAGCCGATCGGGCAGTAATATAAGACTTAGGCTTCTTGTTTACACAGGAATTCTGGGAATGTGCCTTCACAAACATTTTCCTGATCTAGTCATCATAGCAAAGTGGGAAAACTTTACCTTATTAAAGTGGAGTATGCTTTCTGAGCGTTAAGTGCAGTTTTACCTGTTTGTGGTTGGTTTTTTTTTTTTTAGTTCAGGAATTAAAAAAGTTCAGGAACTTTTTTTTTTTAGTTCAGGGTATTTGAGATGGAGCAGAATCCTGATGAAAACAAGTTTATGTCCCGTTTTGATGTACGTTAGTTCAATATCTGATCCATATTAGAAAGTAAAGGAAAGTGACATGTGGAAATCTCTTTGAAAACATCCAATAAAGGCACAGTGTTATTCAGACTGTTATTGTTGCATTTATTAATGTTGAGTCTAACTTAAGACCAGCTCTTAGGTCTCTTGTGGCTCCACTTCAATAAATTCTGCAGATTTACAGCAACTGGGATGTGCCCATTAACTTTCTGGGTATTCTTATTGACTGAACCTGAACAGGTAGCAGAATAAAGTATCTTGTTAATTTGAGTAAGGGAATCAGAAATTTGGTTGATGTTTAAAGGCAGTATTGTAAATGGAAATTGGCAATCACATTGCTATTGATTGCTACTGAGACTGCAGCCACTTGCAAAAGTGAGAAACAGTCTTCCTAGGGGCCTGTTTCTTTCCACTACTTAAGTCTTCCTACTGTGAATCTCAGTGCCCTGGCAGTTTTAGGAAGCAAGCTAATTGACAATTTGGAGAGAAGGACTGTGAAGTGCACGTGAAGTGTTGGGAGTTTTCCAAGACGAACTGCCAAACTTTACACTTTTCTGAATTTGGTCAGGTTTGGAAATAGGTTTTTTACATGTTACACTTGATATCCAACTAGTATGTAATAAAAATAATGAGTTAAATTACCTCTGACTTCAAGTCCATGCAGGCAGAAGTATTATATCAAAGATAAGTGCAAGTCAGTCGTTGTAAAAAATCGGGGGGTGGGGGGAATAAATCTTGCTGGTGGTGCTCATAAGATTTGTCAAATCAGTTTGATATGTGCTGATTTATTGTAGTAAAACGTGTGCTCATCATTTGCCATTTGATTGTAACATGCTGTAAAGACATTGGAGTAAATAGTGAGTGTGCTCATTTCTTTAACTTAATCAGCTACATCGGCACAAAATTTCAGAGATATGCTTATTTAATTATGAAGTGGAAAGTAACTCTACTTCTGTTACTAAGGGAGCAATTTCCTTATTGTATTTTCTTCTTTTCGTGCCTAATTCCTTTTATTGAAACTGAATACCTCTTGTTGCAATGTGCCACAACCTTACTGGCCTGGGATAAGTTTCTTGCAATTATTTATTCTATTAATATTTCTGTCTCAGGAGGGAGTTGCGGGTATTCTGTTAATGACTGTGTTAAACAACTTTTTATATTTCTGCACTGCCCAAGTTTATGTCATTACATTAGCAGGCACAGGAGATGAAATTGGAAACTTGTGATATACTACAGATCGGATTAACTCGTCTGTTTTGGGTAGGCTGCTTCAACTCTTATTTTAGATAATTAACAACGACTATATGTGCAGGACAGTTATTCCTCCTGAGTGGATCTCTGAAGTTTAACCTAAGTTTGTCGTTCTTGTAAAGGTTTTGAACTTTGTGCACTAACAACTTTGCTGTTGTAATGTGGGCTGGGGTATGACATATTTCTTGAATTAAGGAATTTTTGCATAGTTTTAAAACCTTTTGGATGTTGGAAGAATTATTACATCCATATAATGTGGGGATGGCCATTAGCCATTTGAATGTAGTACATAATGTGTGAGACATTCCTCAGCTATAATAGGTATTGTAACTTCACTTTTTGCCTTTTTATGGTTTTGTTGTTGTCTAGGCAGTTAATGTTCTTTTTTTTTAAAGCTCTCTTGAACCACAAGATAGTGTTGTTGGCTGGAGAAGGGACTCCCTGTGCTTGCTCTCTGTCTTAGCTTTCCCTGGTGGAGTTCTCCCTGGGGTTAGTGCAGGTACTTCAGCCGGGAGCATCCTGCCTGTGGCTTCGCAGCTGGATTTTGCGTAGCGCTGGGTGCCTGTTACAGCACTTGCTGGCATTCTCAAATGCCTGTTGCTTTTGGTAGTGGTTTTAAAAAGATTATGCATTATTCAACCATCGCTTTTGATGTGTGCAAGACAGGCAGGGTATTTTTTAAGGTTCTACTAAGGACCCTAAAGCATCTCAACATAATTGACTGTTTTGTGAAGAGAAGGTTGCGAGCAAGAGTTTCAGGGAGTGTCAGTATCTCTGTGCTTGGAAATCAATACCTCTGTGATCCTCAGTCTTGTTTCTCAGTCCTGAGAGCTTCAAGGAGGGGAAAAAAATATTCCCCAAAACTACCTGGAAAACTCAGCAAATAATCCATAAGCTTCTTGCACTGCATTTGAATCGTGCTTTCTGTTTGAATAATGGTGCTTTTTATTTGTGCCCTGCTTTGCTTACCTAAGTGCTTGCCTACATAAGTCAGGAAAGCCTTTAGTCGTCCCTTCAGCATGTCTGTGCTCGGCAGTTATCTTTAAAACACTCTCTGCCTCCAATACCCTTGGGCATTTGCTGGGGAGGAGGGTGGCCCTTCGGTGCCATCACCGTTTTTATGCTATGGCCCAGCTGGCAGCAGGTGTTGGACAGTGGTACAAGCACAGCGATACAGACCACCCCATCTGAAGTCTCTCTTGGCCCATCTGGTAGGTTCTGCCAGAATAATTTCCAGGCTCGTGCCGTACGCTTGCCAGGCTGTTGGCTCGAGTAGTCCTTCAGTGCAGGTAGGAAATCTGAGGAAAACTTTGCGACAGCCAGCACAGTATTTGGGGGAGCAGTTCCATTCTGTTTAGCAAATTTGCTCTACTTGATGAATTTCAGCCAAACATATAATTACAACTGATTCTGAGCATCATGCCCTCCCTGAAGTCCCTAAAATATAACTTCAGATTGCGTTCATAATACTTAATGGCTGGTTAAATTGATGCTATATCCAAAACTTGATCAGCACCAGAGAGATTAATTTTGAAACACTTACTATGATGATTTCTGCAGGGCTCTTTATGTTTTAATTAGGCATGTTTCTTACAAATATTTTTTTCTTATTTTTACTTCCCCAAAAGCAGTGTCTCTTGTCCCACAATCGGTAAGAAATTATTGGCAAAAAAATGGTGGGTGAATTTTTTTTGCATGTTTGATCCATTACGAATAAAATTACGGACTGATGCATATTAAGGTACATGTGTCTTAGTGGGAATTAAACTAAAACTGCTGTATTTACTTGTTCTTTTTTTTTTTTTTCCCCAGAGATTTGTTACAGTTCCCTAGAGAAGATGATGTAGACACTGCAATGAAAATTCTGGTTCAGTGGACTTCCCAAGGCCTCGAAGATGTCCAGCTGGTAAATTACTCTGTTTTGCTTGACCTACCAGGCTCTTCTTCAAACACAGTAACACTGAAAACAAGCAGTGAATGCTTTTATCCCAGTGGACAACAGTGCAACAGTGAGACCAGAACGCTACATAGCCAAGACCTCCTGTACTCATATGCAGCCTACTCTGCCAAAGGAACTCTTGAGGTAATATGACCATTTGTCTCTCTCAGCTGTGGTGGACTAGAGTTAGAAAACATCAGCTTTCATTGAACTTGGCTGGCAAAGTACACATGGTGAAATGCCCAACCTTAAAGTAAACATATTTAGGTAAACTATGATGTGACCAATCTCATTTCAGACTTAAAAATTAGCAGGACCTGAATGCTTCATATTGTTATTATTTTTATTTTTAAGTTTATGACATGACAGTTTTTGGGTGTAAAAAAAAAAGGGAACTGTGCTTAGAGCTACCTTTTATCTTTATTGATATATAATTGCTAGTAGTTTGAGGGATGCCTGTGCGAAGGGTAAGATGAGTTTTTCTGCAGTGAGGCCTGCGGGAGATCTGGGCGAATACCTGGAGCTGCTGAATTATGGTTTTGCGTGTCTCATACTTTCTTCTTTGGCAACTCGGTTGACACATCTGCTCAGTTTCCTGTTGAAAACGCCAGTTTGTATTTTTTTCTTACTGTAGCTTTTGTTAGGAAGTGTTGTCAGTGAAAAGATCCTGACTGTTGGGATTCATTACTTGCCAAGTGAAATAAGATCTTGGATTATCTTGCTTTATCCTCTTTACTGTCTTCATCGGCTGTCTTCCTATATTTACTTTTCAGATATATTGGGGGTGCACAAAGGGGTCATTATTTCTGTTTACTTTCCTATCTGAGACAGTATAAATCTCAATACATATTTCTGAAATATAAAAATTGCAATTTCACTGCTAGCTGTTGTCTTTGTCATTTTAAAAATATTGTGTGTTGCTTCCAATTATGCAGGGGCTTTTCCATCTTGGTTTCTTTATCGTTTAACAGTAGAGCTTTGTTTTCATGACTGAGAACAGTAACATAGGAATAAATTGCAAATGGTTGTGGGTTTGGAGGATACCTCTTCCAAAACACCATTATACTTTGTGAATATCTTAATATGTATAGCATATCAGCTACTGAAAGTCTAACAGTAAAATGCAACTGGTTTGTATTTTCCTCTTATTTGTGTCAGTGTTTACCCTTAATGTCATTGATAACATTTAATGCTCTGTGGAAATCTTGTAATGAATCAAAAATTGATAAGTTGCATGATGCTAACCAACCCATTTTATAGACTATTAATATAATTTCAAATTTTGGACTGTAGGAAATCTGAGGGCGGGTAGCAAGTCAGATCCTTAAGATTCTTATCGTGAAGTCCACAAGCCTCAGCTTTTCTTTCCTACAACCACTTGAGCTTTTTAGTCCAACGGTTTTATTCCAGAGATGAGGAGGAATGGAGTTCTCGTTCCCCTTTGGGAGGAAGACTTCTCTCCACCTCCTTTTTTTGTGTACCTTATATGCCTACTTTCCAGCTTGAGTCTCGTGGTCATTACCTCCTTACAACCACTGTTCTGGGGCTCTGTCAACCCAACAATTTCAGATTAAGGTTTGTTGTTAAGAAGTGAAATGGAGTAGGCAAGGGTAGGTCTTAACCTGCATGATGTATTCTTTAACTTTTCTACGGGCAAGTAAAAAGTACTAATGGATGAGTTTAGCTTCTCACATTCATCACTTAGAAACTCAGTGTGTAATATTATTTTCTCATTGTAACTTAATAAGAGTAACTGTAATGAGATGGAAGTACAGTTGTGGCTTTTGAGATTTATTTCTTGAAAATGAAATGTGTGGCTAACAAATTCATCATATTAAAGGAAATACAGTGTTCTGGGAAAAAAATCATTGATGTTATTACCAGCAACACACATACCACTTGCTGTTATATTTCATGGCAGCTTTAACAATGATTGAGTTCTGTGGAAATGAGGACCACGCATGCTGCCGATGTACTCCATCACTAGGGTGTACCTTGTCTTCGGCAAAACTTGGAGCTTGTACTGGAGCCAAAGAATTACTCTGTGCATAATTTTACAGTCAATTCTTTAAAATACCTACACCCTCTCAAACTTCAGATGTTTTTCTTTTATTCCTCAAAAGGTCTACGTGAAGTGTCCTTAGATCTAGAGTTTTGCCTGAAAGGGGAAATGTCCTATTTGTTTAGGCTGTGGATAAGTTGGTAGTGGTCTAACCTTCCCCACTTTCAATCCTACACGGAAATCTCTACTATTTAAATGAACGGAAGCAGAAAAACTCTAAATGAGAAGTAGCAGGTGGTGGCTCTTGCTGGGTTCAGCCGTCAGAGGGTGACTTGATTGATTGCAGTGGAGCTACAAGTTGTGTATTTAGAATATCTTGAGGTGAGGTATGATTGCAAAATCATGAGGGTTTTCCTGTGAAAAGGTATTCTTGTAACAGCTACTCGTAATCTGAATAATTTTCTTTCAAATGTAACACATCTTCAGTGGAAGATTTCTATTGTGTCACATAATCAGGTTGAATTGCTAATATTGCTTCAATACTGCTTCTTCATTGTGTCTCATTTGTATATTTGGTTTGCTAGTTCAAGCAAGTAAACCCATTAAGTTACTGCAGCCTGGCTACCAGCAGAGCTACAGCGCTACTTTCATGTTGACAAGGTTCTTTGTAGAATGGCAAGACTCATTTTCTTTGACCACCTGTCATGTCCATTCATCATACGGCCATTGTATATGAGCTGTCCAATTTGTGCTTTCTGGTAACAGTCTAAACAGCATTTGTGAGTGAAAATGTGAGCATTTGTGATCTGAAATCTACTTCAAAAACCTGCTTAGTGCCATCGTGATGGATGGTGCACTTTACTACTTCTCTATAATTCATTGGGCCCTGAAAAGGTGACACTGTTTACCCATCATGCTGACAGGCAGGGCAGCCTACAGGTCTGGAGAGAGCTGTCTAGTCGGTTTTGAAATAGATGCTGCAGCAGTTATGTAAATAATGTATCATAAGCTAGATCAGTCTAAGGAAAGAATAACAAAAGTGAAATATATTTTTATTAAAACTTAAACATCGGCCACCTTTTACAGAGTTTGAACTGTTTGTCTGCCTGATGAAAACAGGAAAGCCACCCTGGCCAACAGGGTACATATATAAGGCAAAATTACCTTGCATCAAAGGCATGCATTAAAGCAAAAAGCATTGTCAAACGGTATCTAGCCAGTCTCTGGGTGAGTGCAGCTTGGTGAATCTGCATGTGCTGCTCCCTGCCTTCACGGTGTGCGGTCGGCTGAGTGCTGTGGCCGCATGCGCTCTCACTGGCGGGGCAGCAGAGGGATGAGCTGGGGAGCCGTTGGTGAGAGCCCAGGAGATGTGTGTGCAAACCCCCGGAGATCCAGCGTCCGCCTCCCGGCAGCACGTTGGTAAGTGGTGTCAGTGCAGGTGCGTGCTGTAGCCCACCTGCTAACACGCACAGCCGTGATCCCCCCAGTGCAGCGAGGTGTAAGTAAGGATACATCCTAGCTGGAAGCGCAGCACAAGGCTGGGTGGTACTGGGGCCATCTGGGCCATTCCTCCATCCTTTCCTTTTTGCATCGTGGACGATCTCAGCAAGCCCAGGTTGTTCTTGTCTGGACCTCCTACACTGACAGGACTATGGTGGTTCAGGAACGAGGGAAGGATGCCATGACAGCGCAGGTACTGGCATGTTCTTCAAACGGGAATCCATATGCAGGCAGGGGTTTGACGGTTTCACGGGCAGAAATGAATCATCCCCATCGCCAAGGCAGATTCTCCCAACACCTTACCGTGTCTCCTTCGTACTTCGACCCCTCCTCTGTCCCCTGACGGCTTGGACTCCTCCGCTACGTCACTTCACTTCCCTGCTGTCGTCCACATTCCCTGACTGATTCTATCCATTTCCCAGTTCGAAGCATCTGCTGATTTCGGGCGTTTATGCTCCCAGCTCAGCCAGCGATATCTTTGATTCGTTTTGGAGGGGCTGCAGGGAGCAGACAAGTGAGAATGCTGACTGTTTGCCTCTATGCAGAAGAGATTCTCTACATCTGTTGATGGCATATCAGCCTGCTCCGGTTCATTTGTTTTGGTGACATTTTCTCAGCTAAATGAGAACCCACCACAGAGATTAATGCAACCTGAAGCAACACGAGAAGTACAAACCCATCTGTTAAGCTCACTCAGTGATCTTCCCACCATTCTTCAATCTTGGCAAGATGGGAATAAGGGAAGCAGGACTCAGATTGCTGTCAGATCCTCTTTCACAAGGAAGGAGGGGGCTTGCTCACTTCTTATCAGATACCCATTTTCTTATGGCTTTGCTGAGATGTCTCTTCTCCCTGTCCATCCCCTTCTCTCCCAGGTCCTTCACTCTGCAGGAAGATGGGAGTCTTCCTCTCCTGTATCACCTTTATCTCTAATCTTTCCCACTCATTGCAGGCTTCCCGGTTTGTGCCCTACAGTCTCCCACCCCCTCTGCTAGGTCTTTGCATTGCTGCAGCACAGTTTCCTCACAGTACTCACAGCTCTATTTTTCTAGCTCTGCACCGAAAGGTTATGGGTTCCTCTGGAGGGACAGCGCATGAGGAGGTCCGTGACCTGACAGCTTGCTTCCATTTGATTCGGTTTCATTGTGCTGGAAATGTGATTAGTGCGCCCTTATTATCTTTTATCTTCCCTCCAGCTAATCAGTGGTAATTTCCTTAACAATATTTCTGAGTTTAGATTGGTGTCAGCGGGTTGGTTTTAGAAAATTTTAAAACCTTCCCAGGTTATTTTTATCCCTAGGCAAAATTTCCAAATGAGCCTTCTGCAGCATGCTCACTTGCACATCTTGAATTCCAAAGGCAGAGAGTGCATATAATTCAGATTAAATAATCACAGCATCTCACCCTAAGTCTTTCAGTCATTTTAGATGGCACATTGGTGCAAAATATCAAGCTGGAGGGAATCTTGATACATGTGTGCATTTAATTCTTTTAGGCACGCCAATTTAGTTCATTATAATCTTTATTAACATTTTCTAAAATTTCTTCTCTGAAGAGACATGTACTAGCAAAAATGAATCCCTAGCAACAGAAATCAGTTTGCGGATGGCTAGGGCTATAGGTTGGATAACACATATACACAAATGAGAAGAATCGTGCGATTTTTGTAACATTTAGATGTTTTAGAGGAGCTTTATTTATCTTTTATTTATAGAAGAGTTTCTCAGAAACCTCTTCCACAAATAATCATAATTTAGACCACTGCTCTGCATACCAAGTAGGCACAGCAAATTTTCAAGACAATCTCGCTAAGAATATGGATTTTAGAATAGACTTGACCTTTAAACAGAAAACAACATTCAACATTAACTGCAGCATAGCTGCCACTCCATTATAATTACATATAGAAAGCTGCAAAATGCAATGTGAAGCTTATATAATTTAAAATTGCAGTCAAGAACTACAAAAACAATCATTGAAGAGATGTCCTGCAGAACATCCTGTCACTTTTATGGCATATATCACATAACCATTCATAAATAAAGTTGTACAGTTCCCTAAAAATAATGGTAGTTCATCATGCACCAGAGCCCGGTTAATATTGTGGGCAGATTTCTGCGCCGTGGAAGGGCAAGGTTTCAGAGATGCCAATGGCTCCTGCTGCACAACCTTTTGGGTTAGAGTTGTGAGTCAGTACTTTACTAATGTTTTACTAACGAAATACTAGTAAAGGCATTTTAGTAATAATGTCATTAATAACAAATGAGGGTTTTAAATGCAGAAAATGTCTTGATATCTACAACTATAACAGATCGCTGAGCACTTCCACACCATTGCGCATAATTGGGCAAAGTCATTTTTCACTGAGGCCTCTCTACAATATTCATCAGGAATGTTGAATCATAAACATTATTTATATTGCAAACACATGGTAAAAACTAAAGGGTGAAAACAGTGAGAAATTGGGAAATGCTTTATCCAGTTTTTAGTTCAAGAAAACTTGCTATTGAAATCAATTTACATAATTTTTAACTGGAGGTGAAATTTTTTCTGTCAGTAGCCTCTGTTGTGCATGGTGGTAATGTAGAAGTAACACATGGATTTCTGAGACGTGTTTTTCTCTTTAGTTTTTTTATTGGGTGGTTCAGACCAGGCAGGTTGCGGTTCAGCACATATCTGGGTTGATACCTACCCAGTTACTCTTCTTCACACCCACTTTTTGTCCGTGAGGTTTGGTGCAAACTTGAATACAAAGCTACTCCAAGCCAAGTGGGACTCTTCTTCCCACATTGCCATACACTTAGGTAGTGCTGTCTTATTGGGTCCCTGTAATTTGTTTAGTATCTTCTTAGTAAATTTGAACCTACCAACAACATGCTTGTGTCTTTTCAGTTTAAGTTTGCAAAAGCAATACCCTCCTCAGAGGAGGAATTCCAAGCAAAAAAAAAAAAAGCTGCTACTGCTGCGAGCTATTTGCTTTGGGTTTTAGGGACCTTTTTGTTTCAAATTTCTCCAGTATTTTGAAGGTTTCAAACTGCCTTGAAGGGATTTTGCTTACACTAAAAACAAAAGCAAGAATTTCCTCTAACAAAGAGACTATAAAGCAAAGAATATCAGCTTTTAAAAAAATTGCTAGGATGAGAAAAACAGCATAAGAAACAACTACAATTGATACAATGAGAACAATAACAAAACATTTTTGTATTTCCATTGTACTCAATCCTTGTCCCTAAAAGTACTTGTATAACTTCATTAAAAAAAAAGTAGTTTCATGCATAAACAATAAAGAGCTTGTTAAAATGCTTCTCAGCTTTCTGATAGTTATGAGTGACTGTAAAATACAATATTGATTAAACTATTGCTTGTTCTCATTTTTTAGTTTTATTTTGAGGAAGAGAAGCTATTCCTAAAAGATTTGAAGGAACGTTAGCAACACAAAAGCATCTGCAGCTGGAGGCAGATTACGTTTTACTGTTCCAGTGCATCCTGTCTCTGGGAGCATGGACGTAAGATCCTGACCCTGGCAGTCCCAGGCATCAGTCAGTCATCCATAGGAATATGGGTTAGAAATTCTTTTTTAAAACTGAACATCCACCACCACCACCACTTTTCTGACATACTGTACTTGATTATTTTTGAAAATAGAGGAAAGACTAAACAATGGTGGTGTCTCTTGTGCGTTTGAGCTGGCAGCTGAAAAGCGTCAGGAGCGATTATTTTAATCTTTGATGCAGTGTGATAAATCGCATCAGTGGTAGCCTTGGCAATGCGTTTTATCCTCGGAGTTATCTTTACCTACCAGTCTGACTTGTACAGTCAATACTGGACAACATTTTGTCAGAATCTTAAAAATTGATTTTTTTTCTATGTGTAATAATACCGGCTCATTGGATGCTTTTCTACAGGACTCTCTTCTTCATTGTTGAGGTCTTTTTAATATTTTTGAAATGAAAGCAGCCTTGAGAATCCAAAACAAGTCTGAAGATTTCCTATCTCTGTGTTGGGATGTGGCGATAAGAAGGCCAAATATAATCTCCTAAGATGACCACTTGGAAGAGTAGAAATAAGATCTTACTAAATAAAGAGTAAGCATACGTGACAGGTTTTAAATGTGATCTAAACTAGTTGAGGATAAAGCTGACATTATGTTTGGTGAGGACAGATTTTAGTGGTTTGTCAGGCTACTTTGTTGAAGAACTTCCGCACAAAAGCACAAAGGATGAACCTCTCTTAGAGGCTGCTTGGAGGAGTGCTATAAACCTGGACACAGAGCCTGAAGAGTAAGAAAGACCCCAAAGTGCAGAAGGCCTCTCAGAAAACCCTCTGAAGCAAACGTCTTTTGAAAGCCTTTCAGAGCGGGATGAAAAAAAGGTGCAGCTGTGATACAGCTACTTGAAAAAATAGATAAGAATTGAATTCTTAAAAATATAAAAGAGAATAATTTTTTTAAAAAAGACCCAGCTATTAACTGTGGGCAAGTCAAAGTTTGGTATCGAGGAGCAGCTGGCAGAGTTGCACTGGGTGTGTGTGTGAGCTGTCAGAATGCTGGAGCCTGTTCACTGCCTGGACTAAAATGTCCTGAGAAAAAGCTTTCCTTCGGCATTTCACTTTTAAGCTGGTTGGAAATACAGCACCTCTGGCTGTGCACACCAGTTGCAATCCCAGGAGAGAAGTAGCTGCTTATAAATAATATAAAAAATTAATTCAGACTAAACTAAGCTGAAAATATTATTGGTCTTCCCTTTTTCTAGAATTAGGCATTCCTAGGTTTTTTGTCTGATGTGCTGTCACTTCCACTAAACAGACATAAATCTCGTATCTAACACCTTATGTAATAAATATTCGTTACTGTGTTTATCTCAGCCATTAGAAGAGCTTTAATGTGAATTAATCATGAGATATATCAGTCCTATTCTCATAATTATTTCTTATGTTCTTGTGCTCTGCAGTTCATAGAGAAGGTGACTAATCAATCACCAGCTTCTGATGGGCCCAAGAGTAGGTGTGTGAGAGAAAGAAGATGCTTCAAGGAATTTATCTTCCTTCCACTGAATTATGTTACCATATAGAGTTAGTCTTGTCTCCTGCAAGATTCACTGCTTCACACTGGTGTCTTTGAGGGACAGACAAAGGTGAATAAGGATAGAAGAGGTCTGGCAGTGGCTTCAACTTCTAGAGAGCAAAGCTGCTTATATATGCAAGGCAGCTCCTGCTGCATTGTCATCCAGGAGAGATGTTCCCCCTGCTGCAGGTCAATGCTTGCTAGGCACGATCTCTACTTGGGGAGTATTTTAGAGGATGAAATAGTATGAAAACCTAGAAATTATATTACTAGCAAAAGAATCACTAGATTATTCTTCTATAACCAAAAATTTTTATTCTGAAAATGTTTTCGTGTCTTTGTCCATATTATCCTTCTTACATCTTCAGACTAGAAAGAAATACTAAAATCATGTAAGGACACAAACAAAATCTACCATTAGAAATTGTATCAGTATGGACAGGGTTAGGCCCAGGATCTCATGTGGAAGACTGACTTTCAGTTCAGCTCTTACCCTGATGATCTTACTGCTGTGATCTTAATGCCTGTAGAGTTTCTTTGCCTGCAATAAGCTTTCATAATTTCTCAATTTTCTTTGCAGTTAAGGTAGTTTCTTTACTATGTATAGTTTTGTAGACTGGGTATCAGAAATGTAAAGACAAATGAAGAAGTATGGAGGGAACCTCTTCAACAGATGTTACATCTAGCGAATATTGTTAATGATGACCGTTGTTCGTTTGTTGTCTCATCTATTGAATTTAGTCTTTTCTCTTTGTTGAAATTCAGGAAAGGTACCACTTGAGGTTGGAAGAAGGACCATTAAGGAAATTAGTGATTGAATCAGAATTTATGAGAGCACATACTGAGCTCCCTGTTTCTAGTTTCTGTTTTTTGTTGCTTGCTCAACATCCTGGGCAGGAGGGGTCATAACAGGAGAAGAGCAAGAATTGAATGTCCATTTCTATAGTAACTGCTAGTTCTGTAATAATGTCCCTAACTGCTTTTACTGAAGATTGTACCATAAAGTACTACTGCCACAGTAATGCTGAGAGCTTCTCTACTGCTGTTAAGGAGGCTGACCTGAATGCCAGGCTGTGTGGAGGATGAGGGAATCTGTTCAGATCCAGTTCCAGAGCGGTGGCTTTTGCATTACCAGTGAAATCAGTTTTGTGATGGCAGAGGTCAGAATACTCCTTCCCATCAAGTTTTCCAGATTTTGGTATCTCTTCAGGCTGTCCCATATGTTTTAGATAATGTCAACATTTTTCCATTTTTGAGTAATGATTTAATGGGATGCCACTGCACAAGGTGAACGATTCACAAGGCCCTTTCCTAAACAGAAGCGTTTCTGTCCTTTACACAGGCTTTCCTCTTTTTCTCTGGGATTTTCC
>NW_010232786.1:15578-30273 GCF_000690775.1 Eurypyga helias | reverse complement strand
AGAGCACAGGAACCAAGTTCAAAAATTCTTCGTGGTGTCAAAATTATAAAAATTTCAGATTTTTATGTGAAAATTGGTGCCAGTCCACAAAATCTTCACCCTCACCATTGGAAAGACTTAGGAGAAAGGCAAACTACTGATAATGCCATAGCAAGGATACCTGGCAGAGCCCTATCCTGCACTTCCATTTAATCCTTGGTCTTATTAGTAAAAAGAAAACACTTAGGAGAGGAAGGTTAGCTATTTCTGAAAAGGTAAATGGTGCTGCCAGATAGAAGCCTTTAGATGACTAAGCAGTGCAGAACACAGTATCACAAATAATGACCAAATGGCGATTCCAAAATATTGAGTGCATTTTGTAAAACAAGATTTGAAGGCCTGGGACAACAAAGAGCTGTGCTTTTCTTCCTGGCACAATTTTACCTAAACTACATTCTACATAGCTCTTGTAAATCGCTATTGCTTAATATTAGGCGGTTGAAAACTGAAATACCTACTCGTTTAGTCATGTGGAGCTATGCTGTTCTCATATTCAGCCTTCCTTACGCTTGTCTTGGTCAGTCATTTGGGCCACTTAAATTCACTGTTGTTCAGGTATATTCTCTGTTTTCCTCGGTGCCCTTTTCTTTCATCCAAATGTATCTCTATTTTTAGAATGTATTTTTCCCCAGTCCTTTTTCTGAAGAGGTAATTTAGAGACCTCTACATCTGTGTTATGACTTAAAACAACACAATTCACATCAGATAGAAAAGATGTCATTTTCCTTTTCGCAACTGCGTGTCTGCTTCTCCGGGTTTTGATAAAATGCCGCTTTACCACGCAGATTGGTGTTTACTGCACTCCATGGTCGGGCATCTCTCTGATTATGTTCAAGTGCATGGTGTTTGGTCAAGCGAGGGCTAAGTACTCTGTGAAAGAGCATTTATTATACTCTGGAAAATAGAGTTCTCAGTGACATTTCTGAAGTTCAAGTGTTCTTCTGATGCAGTGGATGACCTGCTCTTGTACATACGTGTGATTATCTGCATCGCTGAGGTAGATGTTTATTTTATCTTTCTGTATCTGTGTACTCGCAGTAGCAACAACTTATGTTTTATGTGTTTGCGTAGGAAGCATGCATAGAAATACAGCCAGCCTGTGTATTTCAGTACACTGTGCGTGCACTGATGTGATGAGAGTTGATTGGGAAACAGGCTTCTCATCCTGTGAAAATAATGCTGTTTCAAAATATGTTCAGAATTGTGGCAAAAATTGGAAACCTGAGGATGTTTTCTTAGATAGTTCTGTTTTAACACAGCCGGACTAACTCCAAAAATGAAACAAGCGAACAACGTTACGAAGTTTCTCTCCAGGAAATTAAGATCTCAAAGTGTTGGTAGTTTTAAAATGCCATATTTCAGTTTTACTTAAAAAGAATCAGAAGCACTTCCACGTGCCATGTCACTGCAGTGGACGCGCGTTCTGTCTTGGGTGGGGTGTTTGCGTTCGCAGGACGCTGTTGTGTGACCCGTCATTTCAGGCGGAAGGTTACTTTCCTTCTCTGGACGTGTAGGTGCAAACTCGGGTTTCGCTGGGTTTCACGTGGAGGCTACGAGCAGATGGCAGGGCGTGTGCCCAGTGCTGTTGGGTAGCCTCCCCTGCCCAGCTCAGCTGGATCCTTCCCCACCGCTGCTGGCAGTTTGTGCTGCAGCCTGCAGGACCCTTTTGTGAATTGTGAATTTTTTGAGAATTTGTTCAGTTCTGCCATAATGGGACTGGATTCCTGAAGCCGTTTCATTGAAAATGTTAAAACCGGTTTTAAATCACACCTCTATAATTTACTGTGTACTTACGTAGCTTGAAATTTGTCTTTTAAGGTGTCACATCACAGGTGAACAGTTCTGTTTTGTTTAATTTATGTGTGTAATTTGTAAATGTATATTTGCATGAATAATTGCCCCTGAATAAGCTAAAAGGCTGGCGAATACAGGTTGCCATTTCTTCCTAGGAAAGTGTGGCCAATGTGACTTTGTTTTAGGGACTAATGCTGCTACATATCTTTTCAGTTGACTCTTATAACTCGGGGGTGAGGGGGGATATTTTGCTGGATATCCTGAATTAAGAAGTTATATTCAAATATTAGTTTTGTCTTCTGCTAAAGCAAAACTGAAAATACGTGAATTGGGACGGGGGTGGGGGGGAAGTATGGATGAATTGAAAGAAAAATAAAGTTGAAAATACATGTGGAGGGAGGAGTCTACAGGATGAGCCTTATCAACAGGGAACTGAGCTGTGTCAGCTCAGATTTATCTGGCACTCTGTAACCATAAAAAACGGACAAGGTTCTTTTCTGTCGGCAATAAAAAAGCTTCAATCTTAATTCAGTCTCCCTCAGAGTTGGTAGGGCAGAAACCTTCTGTAAGCTGTAAAAAGCAAGCAGGGAAACAAGTTAAGCCTCAGTATCTTTCTAAAGATGATGCTGGAACAGCAAAAGCCACTTGTAGGAGAAGTTTCGGTACAGCCCTGCCTGGGATGGAGCTGTGTTAGCTGGGCAGATAGCCGGAGGGGGAAGATGGAGCATGTGCATTGTGCCTGTGACTGAATTCAGGCTTCAAGACCAAACTCTTACCAAGCTGAGATTGAGAAGACTTTTTTTTCTTCCTGTTTTGGGACAAATCACATTTTTAGCTGTCATTGTGATGTAGTGTGCAATTTGATGTAATATAAACAAGACACAAAGAATCCTTGTGATTGTAAAGCTGAAATCGTGAGTCATATTGAATTACTCTGGAATTTTATTGTATGAATAGGAATACTGAAAAAAAAAAGAAAACTTCTAGAGTAAGGTGCTAACAACCATGAAGAAAATATGTCATGATTCTGAAGAGGAATACTTGTAGGTAAAAACCACTAGTTATTCAATGACCAGCTACTTATTTAATGACCCCACACACACTTACGTTGCTATATAGAACAATATTGAAGTTCTGTGCTTTAAAGCTGGCCAGACATCGTTGGGCAGGTGCATCTCCTTAGTATTATAATGGAGCAAAGTCAACTTCTGTTAACCCAAATAGGTAATGATTTGCTTTTTTGGCCTCAGACAATGTGTTCAAATTCAATTTGCACAAATCATCACTTTTTGGCTTGCCTCACACAGCTGCTTGAAAATACATTAGGTTATTGTTTTTCAAGGCATAAGATGATTTTTCTTAGTCCAGTTTTCTAATAAAGCATAAAAAGAAGCTCAAGGATAGGAAATACTGTGCTAGTAGAAATAGAGTCTCAGTGAACAGTGTCCAAATTTGGCCAAAAAGGTAAGGGGAATTTACTTTTAAATATACAGTTTAGTCATTCACAGGGTATCACAGAGGCATTTCTTTGTAATTACCCCACATTTATCTACAAGATTTCCCAGATGGTTTGGGAATGGCCAAGTGTCATAGAACACAGGAAACATTATAAGTAACATTTGCTACCCGAAGACAGCATGAATGGATTTTGAGGCCCTATACCAAATTTTTCATAAAGAAAATGAGAGTGAAAAGCTCACCAGGGGATTTCAAAGACAGTGTTATGTTGGAATTATTGTAAACAATGCGGTATAGAGTTTTAATCATAACTGAGTTTTAAAGAAGATTTTTTTTGTTTTATAGCAAAAGCAGCTCCATAAGAAATTCTTTCATATGAAAAAACCCCTGCAAACTCTCCATGTAAAAAAAAAAAAAAAACCCTCAAATTCTTCCTCTGATTCTTTACTGATTTGTTTGTTTTGCATCTGATTTTGCTTTATTTTACTAAACATTGAAATTATACCTTTGGTCATGCTTTTTTCAGATCTTTTCCTCTTCTGATAGTGCTGAACCCAGGAGCATAAAGTAGAAAACAAACTGCGCTTGGGTTCAGCACGTGGTAACCACAAAGGAACAGACTGACTGTTCCTGCTCATCCAGAACGTCATCTGTTAAAGAACCCCATGGACAGGCACATTGCACTTTCTTAGTTCAACCTTCGGTGCTGCAGTTGTCAGATGCATGCCACAAACCCCCCAGCACGGAAGGTCTCTCTCTCTGTCCCCCTTCTTGCCTAGAACCAAGCGAAGGACAAAGTTTGAAAGACAACTTGGGGTATTGCCATGTCTGTAGAAATACAGGCAGTATATGCAAGGTGGCTCTGGCTGTACGGTTTGTCTCTGCCTTGCTCTTCGGACAAGAAGGCGGCTTGGGTGGTGGCAGTCGTGGGGAGACGGCTGTGGGTTCCCTGATTGTCAGAGGGATGCTTTTGGCTGCAGTGGGAGCAGCAGCTCCTTTGAGAAAGCATTAGCAGAGTTTGCATCAACAAATGAGTTGGCGTACTGGGCGCAGCTCTGTTATCTCCCCTTCTCTTTCTTCCATTTCTCTAATTTTAGAGAAGAGCTAGTTTTATGTTTGCAGCTTTCTTTGTGTTTGTTGATGTCCAGCTTTGATCTACAGCCAGCTTGAGTTTACTTTTATGCTCTGCTGAATGATGCCTTCAGCCTTAATTTCAGAGCTGTGCAAATAATATAGTGAAGTGTTTAATTAAAGTTAGCCTCGTGTCCTGACTGCACATTGCCATCTTCTCAGAGACCGCTTGCAAATATATTGTGGAGTTTTTACTTTAGGTGGGACTGTTAGTTGAAGGTTATTTACTTGTGATTGATCATGCGTTGGATGTTTGTTACCTGTATGTTTTGAACAACCTGAAAATAGTAGCTGAATGCTGAAGGACAAATAAAGGGCATTGAATTGAATGAGCTAAGGGGATATTGTAGGCCTGGACATTTACAGAACTGAGGTGTTGATACTCCTAGGATTATGTATGTGCTTTTTGGAGAAATTTTCTTAATTCTGAGGAATAAGCAATCTTGAATGTATTGTATATGTAGCATTTGATGTTTAGTTTTCTTCAATACTGGGAGTTTCTTTAGGTCATCCATTTCTGACACGCTTGTGGTGGGTAGCTGAGAACTGGCTGGAATATGAGCTTGACTGTGCTACTGGGTATAGCTGCTGCTTCTGTGCTCCCAACCTCCCAAATGCATGTGTAGAGGCTGGTCATTAATATCAGGCAACAGATGGTTATTTGATAAAATATAGGCACAATTCGAGGTTACTGAACTTCTAGTGCCAACAACAGGTAACATTAAGCAGGGAAGATGTTTCACCACAGCCACTCTCTGTGCTACCTTTGGTTTTGTTTTCTGCATAAGTTTACACCTATCAGGTAAGATTTCTTTCAGATTACTCAGTACTGACTTTAATGTTTTCACTTAAGCAAATAGCTTTACTGCTCTTTCTTAATTGTGGTGCTTTTCTACCCTGGGTTTCCCAGCCTTGACAGCTAGAGCAGGTGCCCTTAAAATCTGCCATGGCATCTGCACCGAGTCCTTCTGCGATTTGGTGGTTGTGAGAAGTACACCTTCCTGGGTGTACTGGCTTTGAGGTTGTTGTGTGGGTTTTTTTATCTTCCTTGTGGGTTTTTGCCTTTATCTTCTTCCTGTCTTGTGTGCTTCTGGCAAATCACCCAGCATTATTAAATTCCTTTCCTCATTCGAGTGGACTGAATGATAACAGTGTGGTATGACAAACATATTTCCATGATTATTTTTGACCTATTTAACTTAACCTTTTTTTCACTAATAGTCTCAGCATTCACAAATAAAGCAAAGTTTTTAGATAGTAATGAGCATCTTCAAGATGCCAGCTGCCACCTGCTTCATATAGTTATTCGTATTCATCCTTTCCAAGACCCGTCTTACTCTTTTTCATCCATGACTGGATGTTGTACACTGTTTTATTCTCTTTCATTTTGGAGATAGGTAGAATAGATTGGGAAAAGATCCTTAACTGTCTTGATTGTAGCATTTTCAGAGTGTTTGTCTTCTCTGTTTTGGGGGGGATTTTATCATAGTTTTTAGGATAGAATGTTTACAACTCATTGATCATCATCTTGGGACTTAGAAACAATAAGTAGTCTAACATAAAATAATTTACTTTTTCTAAAAATGTTTGGTTTATTACCTACCCTTACTTCATTTTATGCATGGGGGAGTACTGCTGAACTCCATATTGCACACCGCAATTTGTTCCTAAATAGTCGTATCTTTCACACAGCATCGCATGAAACAATTCGAAGAGTAAGTATCCAATTCAAATGGATATAACAACTCATTCTTAGCATTTTCCCAGTTTTAGAGTAAGAGGATTTACCCATGCGTATCTAAACCAAGTACACAAATGCTCTTTTTCAGCACCTGATAAAAGGATGAGTTCTCTTTTGGTTTTGAAGATAATGATCCTACCAAAGGAAAGCAGTTTATCAAATATGGGTGGTTGGGGTATTTTGCTTTTTTAAAAATCTGGAATATGTAAAATGAGGATTATGTCATGTTGTAAGCATTTCTAAAATAGAAAGAAGAATAGAAAATTTAATCTATTCATTTCTTGAGGTGTTAGGATTGTTGTGACTAAAACAGGGCTTCATACAAAATAAATTGACTGTTAATTTCTCATTGGATCATTGAGAGGGTAGAACTCTTTGGATTCAATAGGATTCTTTAACACTGTTTTAAAGGTATATTTTTTGTAATATTTTATTTTATGCTTTAAGTTAGTGGCCCAATTAGTTGAGCCTCAGTGTATTAAATAAAACCAACTGTCTGCTGTGAGCTAGTGTTGCTGTACTGTGTTTGAGCTGTTCTTAAGTAGTGTAAAATATTTTGATTTTTATAACTAATTTTACTGAAGCATTCAAGTGTAGAAGAAAGGAAAGGGTAGGAGTAATTTTTAAAACTGTCTGTATAATTTAATGTTTGACTGTTAGTTTCTGGTCTGGACTGCCAAAGCGCTTTGACTTTGTCCTAAACTCTTCCAGTGGGTTAGTAACTTTGTTTGGGAGGGGAGGAGCCACGTGTAATTTTACTCAAGAAGAGATTTTATTCTGTTTTTTCTTTATTTTGAATGAAGTTAGATCTGAGATTAGCTGTGCAGACCTCCAGCTGCTAGGCTATATGTGATGTTACCAGGACGTGATACCTTATTTTGGTAGACATGTGCAATGTTTTTACCCACGGTTCCCAAAAGGGTAAAAATAAAGGTCAGAGATTTGTGGTAAGAGGTACGCTTCAAAGTTACAGCGTGTGCAACTACCCTAAGGTTGGACAGTAACAAGAGGCTTAGGTCATACTTATTTTCAGGCAAGTGCAACAGGAATACTTCTAATACATCGAGCTTTGACATATCCTTCATGTGGAAGATGCGTAATGAAAGCACATGTAACTCTTTGTTGTATTATACCCAGCTGCTTTTTCATTATGTAATGACTTCCTGTGTGTACTCTCAATGTATGAATGTATTTAATAGCTGTGGCATTGGGGCTTACTTTTAACATTTGGAGCAAAGAACATGGTTTGCAGAGTGTTTGGGGCAGCAGGGAGTCAAGTCTCGTTCTCACATAATTAAAAAATGAGCCATGCTTTTTTAGGACCTTTTATTCAGCCTGCTCTTGTTGAGCTCAAATGTTGCCTGGGAAAGACCGGTGAGCAGCTCTCGAAAATGCAGTCTGCATCCATAAATTAACTAAGAACATCCAAGGGCAGTTGCTAAATGCATTAATAATTGTGCAAACATGTAGTTTTGTTGTTTACAGAGCGGTGGATAGCACCCTGGAGGAGCAGCAAGAATGATGTGAAGAGAAGCAGCACATGAATGTAAATGGGCAGGGATCTCATTTCCACACAGGCATACTCTACAAGGAAGTGGTTTGATACTTCATTAGGTTATATCTTTCCGTATTGATTTTGCCTCAGGAAAATTTTGCGTAGCTTCTCTCATACGAGTGGTGAAAGTTCTGATTTTTGGTTTGCTTGAGGGTAAGTGGGAGAGACATTGGGTCCAAAGGAGTTAGATAAGAGGTTTCCCCAGAAAGCAGCCTAGAAATAACCTTTCAAGTCATAAGACTTTTGAGACTAATAATTATTGCACCAAGGTGTATTTATTAACATGCCTGTAGGTACAAATTAAAATAAAGCTGGGATCTACAAAATGAAGTAGATTTAGTGTGAACTTAAGGAAGTACGCTGGTTAGTACCCTCTCCTCGTTGTAAAATATAAAATTGCATCCGATAGTGGAAAAACTTCTCACTTGATTTCGTCCTACTTTTTAAATACGTTGATCACACAGGAGAAAACTTGTATATATATATTTTGCATTTCAGCCTGTAGTCACCATTTGAATTTTCTTATGAAATAGTTTTCCAGGTCTTTAGATAATAAAAACCCGATTTCAGAAGAAACTGTATGATGTGCAAGATTTTCTGTTCCTACATTTCAGTACTTGGTATGAAATCTGATGGTTGACTGTTCCAGAACTGGTTTATAACTTTGGCTGACCTGTGTAAATATGTTGTTTATACAGCACCGTTGACAAGTTACGGACTTAGAACTTCGGTAACTTGAAAATTATAAAAAAAAAAAAAAAAGACAGGAACCTTGGCTTTTTTCTTTTTAATGATTTTAACTGGACTGTTGAGATGCAAAGTCAGACAAAATATTCAGATACAGCTGTATAAGGGTAAGTGCTTTCCTAAAACAGCTGTGTTCAGGAACCTAGTAAAATTCCCCATATCCTACATGTCCAGAACAACTGGTGCTAAAGTTTGTGTAGAGATGCCCAAAATTAGAACTCTTGCCTTTGGCAATGAATTCATACTTAAGTTACCAAAACTGAAGTGAAAGAGAAACTTTTCCATCTTGTAGTGCTCCTTTTATTTTAATTTTTAAACACTCATGTAATATTCCTTTGTCGTCTTTTCTTTGTGCTTTATCTGAACACTGTGTAGGGATTTTAGAGGTTCCAGTGTCCTCGATGGTGTCCCAAGATCTTCATAACATTCTAAAATCATAATGTGTGAGACTGATTATCCTCATACTTAGTCTTCACCAGAATTTATTGCTATACATGTGTGAGAGAAATGCCCTTGGTCATTCTTAAATTATGTATATATTAAGAAAAAAACCCTTGAAAACACATCTTGTAGTGTTTTTCCATCACTGCCCATGTTGGACATTTAATAATACCTTAGACCTTTACTACCTATGCTTACAGTGTCTGAACTCAAGAGCCAAAGATCTTCAAGTTGGAAGTGACTCTATAATTTAAAAATAAGTATTAATTGGCAAGTTTACTCTTCAGAGTGGTGTAGTCTGTTATCACTGTGGTTACCTGAATATAATGCTTGGGTAGGTGCTGACTTATAAGAAAATACTTCAGTAGTTAAGTTAGGCTGCTCAGGGATCATATGAGATCACATAATAAAGCTGTTTATTGGCAGACTACATTTATTATCTGTATATTTTCATGACTGACCAGTATAATCATTCATTGTTTTCTGAAATGGTTTACAAGACTGATTCCTTTTAAGAAAATTAACAGAAGTGATTTAGCATCCCTTACATGATTTTAAAATATATTCCTGCATCTAATGAGGGGAAAGTCTCATCAGAATCACCACCATATGTTATAACTAGTAGTAAAAAAAAAAAAAAGGAAGTTTTCTCACAGCTGATGAATTATGAATGAAAACTGCAAAGACATCAGTTTATCTGTCAGATTAAATTCTCAAGTTCTTGGTTTTTACAGGTTTTCCTGATTAGGAAGGTGGGGTTAAGGTATTTGCAGACCTCTGCTCAGGTGCTTGCACTTATGCCAACAACGTGTTTCTATGGAAGGAGCACCCTCCATGATGCATATTGGTGTAGCCTGAATGTCACCTTCTCTTTGCAGGCAGAACTGGTCGATATACAGTATGGGACCGTGGACGACTTGATCCGGATTCAAGCCATTACAAACGTGACCAAAAAAATTGCACTTTTGAAGCTAGGACAATCACCTTTGCTTTACAAGGTTAGTCAAACGCTGCTTGTGCTTCAGCTGAATTACTACTTTGATTTTTTTCAGTTTCAAAATACCAAAACAAGGACTTTCCCATTCTCTCCCAGTAAGTCAGGACTTAGTGGCATTCAGAGTCTTCCTCGATACTAGCTGCTTTGATCTGTGGTGCCTTTTATGGGTTACAGTTATGTATTTTGCTGCATATGTTACAGCGACCCAGCGCTGTGCCATATTTTCTCTGGGCGTTCTATAATCCTTTTGGCAAATAAAGAAATAAAGCATGAGTTGGGGTGGAAATAAAAGGCGACTGAGATCAGGAATACTTGGATCTGTGTCTGCTCAAAATATACGTTTTTTACTTACAATGTAAAATCACTGGTTTTTACTGGTCTATGGATGGGTTAGCAACAGTTAAGGATGAGAGCCATGTTTTTTCTTCTGCTCCATCCTTCCTTCCTCTTTGGCTGCAACTATGAGTGAGGAGGATTATACGTGGGTATGTGTGTGTCTGTCCTTTCTCCTCCAACTCCAGAGCTGGCACAGAGTGTGGAGATGGAACTCACTAGTCCACCTGTACATTAGACCTAAGGGACTCAACATATAAACCACATTTAAGCTCTCAATGTCAAGTAAATGCCTTCTATTGCAAATATTTTATAAATAAAAATGCTGTTTTGCCTTTCAGAAAATACACTAGCCCAACAAATATTTAAACTATTCATTCCCAATTCACAAAAGCAATTACAATAAGAACAGTAACTCCAGATCTTATAATTAAAAGAATCAGGACCTCCTCTCTCGGCCATAGAAAGCACAGTCGGGACCACAACGCAGGTTCAGAAAATAACTGCTTAATATTTTTTCTATAGGGATAATATTTGTCTGAATAAAAATGCCATTTTAACTGAGTAGCTTTAGCTGTTGATTTAAATTATTTAGATGCAATCTTATTATGCCCGTGAAAGGTCAGTTATCATTGTTGGAACTTGGCTGCTGTGCATCATTTCCACCAATAGATCTTACAGTGCGTTTCACCGCTGACAAAAACAATGAAATAGCAACTGGGGCTCATAAAGTAGGAATTTGATGAAGATGCAAAGTTTGCTGTAGTATATACACTGTCTGAAGTGTCTACGAGATGGACTTTGTACAATTTAATTTGTGTTCTTGTAAGCACTTGCTATGTCTACATTTGCAAGTAGAGGAGCCTGAAGGAGTAGGGCAAAACAATTGGTTCTGAGGCCAGGGTACATCTCAGGAACTTTGAGTTTGGGTTGACTGTAGTCTGGTCCTGAGAAGTAGATCCTAATTGGTGACTGAGGTGTATTAGCCACACTTCTGGTGCTCGTCACTGTTCCAGAAGAATCCATTTTGCACATTCAGAGTCTGTAGGCAATATGAACCCGAGTGTGGTATGATCAGGAGATTGACTTTGAATGCATGCTCAGGGCCTGAGCTAAAAATACAACTCCCCAAACCTTCTCTTTCTCTTCTGCTCCTGCAGGTAGGAAGTTTGTCTTTTATTTGTGATTTCTTTTGTTTTTGAGATGGTAAACTGTCTTTCATTAGAATATAAATAGTGTCTCTCTGGCTGTGAAATAATTGTAAGATAGTATAGGAAAATATGTACAGAGGTATCAGATATAGGGTATTCTTTCATAAGGAATATTTGAAGTGAAAGAGAAAGATTGCCTTAAAAGCAAGTCCTGCTGTTTTAAATGGGTCCAGTACCTCATCACTGAATCCACTTTTCATAACTTCTTCCCCCTAATGTTTATGTTTCTGTACTTATTGAGTCTCACATTTCTGTTTCAGCAGACACTTCCCTCTGCGTATATTTTTCTTATCTCTGTCTTCCATGTGCTTGGTTTTACATCACATTAAAGGAGAATGTTAGTCCATAACAGAGCTGTTGCTATATATATACATTTACTGGTTTTCTTTCTAATTGCTGTATTTAACTTTTATTTTTCACATTTTTATGTTCCTTAGTTTCTTGTTATTATTACTTTATATTATACGTACATCTCGCTTGGGATTTGGGTGTTAATTTTACAGATCCTGAACCAAGGTTTCATCTTCATAGCAGAGTTTCTAACATGTCTCTATTTTTTCAGCTTTGAATTTTCCCCTCACATGGGCATGCTTTTTGTCTGTCTCTCTTTTACTGCTATCAACTGCTGTTTTTCATTTATTTTTCCTATTTTCTCCTTTTGTGTTTTTAATTTGCCTTTTTTTTTTTTAATCTCAAGTGTTCTTTCTCTCCATATTGAGTCCATTGGAAAAAGGCTGAAAGAAATAATAAACTGCTGCTGGCAGTAAACTCTCCACAAAAAGTGAACAACATTTCTTTATTCTTTACATCACATTAAGACAAAAGAGAATGTGTTGGTAGAAAACAGCTTGATGTACAAGGGGATAATTTATAAACCAAACCGAAGCGATGAAAATCTGAATATTTGGAAAAATAATTGTATTACTGACAATAATTTTGCTGTAGAGGTCTAGTTTGATATTTTATGGAGATTGGATAGGGTACAAACTTTGCGGGAGAATCAAGGTTGAAAATGTTTTGGAGCTTCTACTTTCAGTCTTTCCGACTGGGCCCATCTCCCCTATCTTCACGCACAGTGAGAACAACAGGCAGGGTTCAGAGCTTGGAGTAACTTGGAATTGGAATATACAGAGAATTTGGAGTATAAAGAAAAGCCTGAGGTTAATGTGCTGTTAAAATACGCAGTTGAATCCTTAACGTGAGTAGTTCTGATTAGATTTGGTAGGCTTCATAAATTTAAGTTGCTTTGTGAGGGCAAAATTAGTAGAAAACTGACCTTAAGTTATTTTTGTAATTGAATATGATTTTCAGATTTTATTTGCAATGTTGTATTTATGTTCCACCGAAGCAGAGCTTTGGTAACTGATCAGGGCAAGAGGGGCAGTGGTTATGCAGTGGGCACGTTTCCTAGGGCCGTACAGGCACATCTCAGTCCCCACAGCTGGACCTTTTCAAACAAAGAATATGTTACTACAGCCACATGAGAAGGTATACACGTGAAAAGAAAGAGCATGGACCTTACCTTTATAGCAGGGTAAAGTATCAAAAGAAGGGTTGCCTCTGGGGAAAAAACAGGTAGATCTTACATTGCTGTGATAAAAAAGAATAGAAAAATAAGGGAAGTATTAACGTTTCTATAAATCACAGTGGAGTGGAGGTTTACAGAGGGGTTTTACCGTTGGTATGGCACTAGTAAGATCAGTAAAGGAGCAAGAGTCTTGTCTATTATAAAAGGAATATTAAAAGTGGGAGAAGAGACTGGTAGAAATGCTTCAAGGGCTGGAGCAAGTTATAGTATGGCAAAGGCAGAGACATTTTCAAATGCAGCTGAAAGGTTTAGGAGTTTACAACTCTCCCAGCACCTGGCGTGACAATTTCCTGTACCAACATGAACTAAGCCAGTGAACTGAGAAGTGAAGTACACAGGGACTACTCACAGGATGCATTAACTCACTATAGCCACGATGCTAGTAAGCTTTGGCTGAAGGGTGCAGTGATGAATGCCTGACAGAAGGAAAAAATTTGAATCACTTTGGATGTCCCTGAAGGGATCCTGTGAGTAGCCTCAGACAATTGGAAGAGCTGGATTGTTTCTGAATAAAGAGGGGACTGGATTAAGAAAGAAGAAAAACTTCCTTAAGGACAAAGCTGAAACAAGACAAATGTAGAACAGAAGTGAAGCACAACTTCTGGAATTAAGTACCATAAAAATGTGGAATACTTGCTCCCTCATGCCTTTAGTCTGAAAGTGACTGCCGTCTAGTGTTCCGGCTAGAAGGAGATGTGTTTTGATGGAAGCCTGGTTACTGGGATCACTGGTGAACTGTACTAACCTTTTACATACCGGAGGTCAGAGCAGACTCACTAATGACCTTGAATCAGGAGGATACATAAATGTGGCAAAAGGTGATGAAATCTATTACTCGTGATTAAGCAAATCACCTCTGCGATGAGGAACCTTTTCTGGAGAAAGAGCAACTTGAGTTTCCTGCTCTGTTTGTAGACAGGAAACATTTTCCAGTAGTATAAAATGCATGATGACAGAACTGTTGATGAAACCACCTCACTGGCGCCGAGCTCCTCTGCCCTAAAACTCTTCTGAGTACGTCACCAGTGTGAACACACAAAAGAAGCCAGGGGAAGCTTTTTTCCAGGGAGAACTACACAGTAGTTTCAATATCCAGTCTCTGGAAATAGCATCATCAGATTCATTTTTTGAAAAATGTGATGAGTCTTGATCATGATTTAATCTTTTGGGGTTGAGATTCAAGAAAAAGCCATAATTTCTGTCCTAAATTAACTTTTAATAGAGTAACAAAAGCCCCGAGGGGCCAAACCACTGCATCTTTCAAATGTTCGCATATTAACATTTTTTCCACATCCATTAAATGAAGATGTTGTTCTAATGTAGTAAATATCTATATTTATTTTAATAATTTACCACCTTCATAAATATTCATAAAATTGCTTTTTAACTGTCATAAAGTTTAGAAATGTGGATGCTTGCATGTTTATGCAGAGGTTATTGGCAGGCAGTTATGCATAAGGATTTACTAAATGGAAAATACTGAAGATTCCCAGAATAAAGGCAATTTGCGAAAAGGCTTCTATCTAATAACTGTGTTAGCTTTAAATAAATTTACTTTGAAAAAAGTAATTTCACTTTTTTAGTCCCTACATTTGTTTATTTCTTTCCCTCTGGTAGTTTTTATGGCCAGCACATTTAACTGTGAAGATTGCATTTTTAA
>NW_010232786.1:0-15521 GCF_000690775.1 Eurypyga helias | reverse complement strand
ATGTATATGTGTGTATAAGTATATATATACGTATGAATGAATATACACACAATGTGCTATATATTGTATATATAAACTCAATTGAACAATTTTTTTTTTTTTTGGGGGGGGACACTTCAACACCTTTTATATATATATAAGCCCCTCCCAAAGCTGTTCTTGACAACTGGACCATACATGTAGGAACTTTTGATAAAAGTTACAGAAGCATATAAAACTAGACCTGGAGATCTGGTTCTGAAGGGATCATCTAGTAGCATCCACCTGAATACCAACCTGTTTCTCAGGTTTTCTGTAATTTATCATCCTTTTAAAATCTCATATTCATACACAAAATCATGAGAGTTGTTCTTGAATAATCCCAGCTGAGTTCAGATTGATTGATAATCAGATTTGTTGATGCTGAGTTTGTTAGTTAGCCAAAATACATTGCTACAGAAGACATACAGTTCTTACTATCTTCAAGGAACTTTGACTTGCCTTGTGGTCCTTTTTGCTTAGCCTTCATCTACCCTGACTTCTTAGAAGATACACTCCTTCAACTCTGTTGCTTTTATTGCTATTCTTTATTCTGTTTTTTTCCTCCCAAAGCTTGGATTTAGCATACTTGTGTTCTTAACCTTTCCTCCTTCTCAAACAGCTTCTTTAATCTGTTAGATATATTCCAGTATGAAGAAGGTTCCCTTTTACTTTTTCTCTCCTTCCTATATGAAAGAATTCTGTACCAAGACCCTCAAAAAATTTGCTGGACAAGAGTCTCTACCAAAAAGCTGTTTATGTAATTGGGGTTTCACACTGCCATCAATCCTGGGTTTTGAATTATTCTTTTAGTCACCTATTTACTTCTTCCTGATTTCATGATTCAGGAAATGATGCACAAGCCATTTTGCTCTTTAGTGATTACTGAGGAAGTTAGTTTGTTTTGGAGAAAGACCATGGCTCTTCCTTCATCTGAAAGTTTACCAGATTTAAGAGATTGGTAGACATACTTCTCAGTTACATTCCTCCTGCTTGGCCTGATAACAATGCTGTTTGTCTGTTTGAACAGAAGGAACAAGGTGTAATACCTAATTAGAGGAGCCTGGAGACACCCTGCCTCGATATCATAAATTTGCTCTTTGTTGAGGTGACTAAGAAATCTACCCCCAGCCCACTGAGTACAGGTCTCTCGACACAAGTTTATCGCTTGATGCTTCAGCCTGAGGTAGTATTTTAAATTTTTATTGGTAAACCTAGTTTAAAACATGGCTTTAAAAAAAGGAAAGTACTGATTTTGGTATGTTTTTTTTATTTTTCTTTCCCCTCTGTGTGAGGTACTAGGGGAGAGAAAATTGAAAACTGATCCTACCTTGAGAAATCTATAGTTGATTAAAAAAAAAAAAAAATCAGTCGAAAGAGTGGTTTTGTATTGCTGATTGGAACTAAATCACACTGAGCTCTATCGTTCAGTTCCTAGAAGGCTGATACTACCCAGAATAATTTAAACTGAGCATGTAAATTTACCTCATACGCTGTTGAGCGTTTGAAGTAAGATGTACGGTGACCTGTACCACCTTAAAGTGAAACAATGCCTGTGCACTTATAAATCCAATCTATGTGTGTCTGGGTGAATATGAAATAGTTGACAAAAAATTTGCTATCTTATCCCTTTAGTCAAGTGTGCTGCAGTAAATCAAAGTAGGGTGAGAATTCCTCCTTTATACGGTATAGATGGGAGAAAGTAATTTGCTGTTGTAAGCAGTAAAAGGAGTATGTAAGGGGTGGGGTAGGAGAAAAGCAATTGATGCCTGGAATTGTAGCACAACTTGTCAATATTCTCAAGTAATTAACATTTTGGACGTATCGCTAAAAGGACTTCTGGTTATTACTCATTTCCTTTTTGATTGCAAAACCCTTGATTTGTTTGAATGAAAGGAGAAATGTGCTATTAGCAGAGTAAACGAGGGGATGTGCAAGTTAAAGAGCAGAAGCAGGTATCGATTATTCTGCATTCCCGATGCCACAGAATTTTCCCTGAATGTTTTGAGAAGTCATTGCTGTTTTGCAGACATACGGGTATTCCCAGCTCTAGCTTTTACTCTCTCTTTCTCTTCTGGATTGATACAGAATTTCCTGAAGTCCCACTGCTGAATCCAACACTGAATTCTTAGCTACTCTACTGGGTACATAGTCTTGGTATCTTCAGTATCACTGAGCACTTAATGTTCTCTTGGGAAAATAATTCTAAATATTCATAGACTCAATTGGGTGTTTAATTGCACATTCGCTACATATATTAAATGGGTGCTTTGAAAAATTAGTTTGTCTCCCATTAGGAATCACTGTTTCCCAAGGGAAAGGGCTGACCATGTTATAGCAGGTCTTCTCCCTCTAGTACAATGGGCTTCAATTGAGTGAGACACTAAGTGGCTTCCCTTCAAACACGGAGGATTGCTGACTCATAAAAATTTCATTCTGGGGTCTTCTGAAGCTCTTGTCAGATTTTAGAGGTGTGAAGCCCAAGCCTAATTTTCTCTTTTATCAAGCCCTTAAAAGGTGAGTAGTAAATGCAGTCATCCAATTTACTGTCTGAGCCCTATGTCCTGATAAATGGTGCGAAGTCAAGTGAAATGGCTTTGCTCTGAGGCAGTTGTTCTGAAGCAGAGCTGAGCAAAGAGATCCATTGCCTCAATTTGTACCTCAGAGCCCTAAATCCACACAGCTGATCAGCTACACGCGTGCAGGGTAGTAGGAAAGGCTGAGGCTCTTTGTCTTTCCATCATAAAATCTAAACCTTTTCAATTTGCTCTTACTGCAGATGCACCAGCCATACTTCTGCAACTGGTCTTGGCACTTTTTATGCTGCTTATATATAGGGAATTATAGGCATTTTTTCCTACTCAAGATGCTAATTGAGCCCTTCAGATTAATTAAGCTTGAACTTCACAAAAGAGCCATTGACAGACAAATTATGTGGGCCTTCTTTCATCTCTTGTTTCCAGCATATACTGTTTGATTTCAGCAGCAGCTGAGAAAGTGAAAAGGAAAATGGAAGACACGGGAGCTCTGAGCAGAGATGAGGAGTTTTTTTTGCTGAAACAGGCCTACCTGCCGTCTGGTTCTTTGGAAGTGTCAGCCACAGGACTAGGGGAAGCAATGCAGCCCGTGCCGTTCATCTTCAGAACAGCACACTTGAACAACTCTGCAAAGGATAATTATGGACCAGTGTTGTACATGCTGGTTATTTTATATTTTTCTGAAATAGTGACCAGAGGAAAAGGTCTTCCTTCAGGCAACAGGTGTTTTTTAATAAGTACTCCCCTCATTCTCTACTGGATTTGAATTGTAGGGCATGTTATGTAGTGGTTACTGGTTCATTATTTTTATTAAAAGAAGTCATGGCTATTCTCTGCCCTTTTTAATGCCCTTTTAGGTCTATTTTTCATGTTTCATAGTAATTACTTCTTAATAATCAGTTTATTTCATGTCTGTGAACTGATTTGAAATGTTTCAACAGTCATTATTGTTGAACACAATATTTATGTCAAACTCCAAGAGATTACAGATGTAAACAGTTCTGTTCCTAGAATCAGTGTTTCATTTGATAAACCAGGATATCACAGATTGCTCAACTTAATAATGATGTTCATTCCTTGTGGTGGTTCTTTTTTTTTTATTTTTTTATTTTTTTCTTTTTTATCTGTCCTTTAAAATGCAGCTAACTAAGCACAGCTAAGGAAAAAAAACCAAACTGTTTCAGGAACTCCGTGGGTTCTCTGAATAGAAACAGCTTTGAAGCTGGTCCTGCAGTTCGGGAAATACAGCCAGATCCAGCCCTTGGTTTGATTTGCATTTGTTCTAAATGGCTTTAGAGACTCATCTGTGAGAAGTGGGTCACAAAGTCAGCGCTTTCTGTATGAAAATCTGAATTTTGCCCTCTGTGATACACCTGTAGTTTGCACTGTGATCCGAACTCTTGAGTAGAAACGTGCTCTTGCTGAATGCTGACAGCCAACCTTTTCACGGCTATCCGTGGAACTTGGGGTTTATACTTTCTATAGCCTATGGAAGTTTTTTTATTGTTTTTCCTTGGGTTATTTGATGCACTCTTTTCAGATTTTGTGTAGCTGGATTTGGTGGAATATAGCTGGATAAAATATATAACTGCTTGTCCTGAGGATTTAGGAAAGTCTTTTTTGCAGGGCAGAGGGAGTGGCTTTTAGCATTATATTTTTTAACTTTCTCTTTCTTTACATAATACTGATAAACCATGAAACACCAAAGTCAAAATTTCACTCTTAGCTGTCTGGGCCTCCTGATTCCTGTGCATCAATTTGTAAAGAAAAACACCAAGTCCATCGCTAGAAAAATAATTAGCACCCTCTTTGCAAGTACAGCAAGACCCACTTGGAAAATTTTGTTTCTATTGCCAAAACATTAAACTAACCTTCTGTGCAGTAGGCAATTCTTCCACAGAGAACATATTTTCACTTAACAGGAGAAGATTGTGCATTTCAGTATAAGAACTCACGCATTTTAATTTTGTAATTAGGTCTGAGTGAATAATTCAGACAGAAACATGCACAACAAAGTTAAACTTACCTTGTTTTCTCTAGATCTACCTAACTAAATGGCAGCTTGTTTTAACTTCTGTGTCATCCTAACATATTCTCATGTTTTTAATTCGGTTTGGGGTGGGAGGTGGGGTTGTAGATTATTTTTTTTTGGTGGTGGTGTTTTTGGGTGTGTTTTTGTTTTTTTTCTTTTAATATTGAATTTATTCCGAGCAATTTTCCTTATTTGAATTGGAGTTATGATCAGTCATGGCAATTGATTTGGTTGTGGTTTTTTTTTTTTGCGGGTTTTTTACAGCATTGGTTTTGATGCTTTTTGATACAAATGGTCAATCAAGGATGCTGCATACAGAAGGATTCCTGAGCTTCCTGATGTTCACTTGGGGAGAAAACAGAAGTCTCATGATCACAGTCACTGGAACCTTAAGTTAAAATTGGTGGGGGCTACTTTCCTAGATTGGCTTATGATGCCATATAATAAATAGTAACATTTCTCATTAATAGTTTCAAATTCACGTCTTGTAAATTTCAAATTTCTCTAAAATTTGCATTCTTCATCGGATTTAAGAAACAAACAAACCACCCACAGTCAACCAGGCAAACCAAAACACCTCACATTGTTGCTGATGGTAGCCTTGTAATTGTAAATAATCAGAGTATGTGCGTTGGCCGAGATGTGTCAGCACCGGGCACAGCTTTGTCTGGGTACAGGCAATATTTTAGACAGAGGACAGAGTATTTGCATTTTGCAGAGGTTGGAGGAGTGCCTGCACTGACAGTCAAAGCTGTTATTTATGGTTTTCCACTGTAAGTTATTATGCAGGCATTGTAAGAACTCCTATGACGCAGCCTCAGAAGTGACCTTGAGGTGAGCTAGAGACCACCCTTTCAATAAGAAGGGAGCATATTTTTCACTTCTAAGTCAATCTTGGTTTTTCCTAGAGTGGGAATTGACTGTATTGCCTTTTATGTCAGTATTCAGTTATATGTGATGGTTTTATGATATGAAGTGTCCATTGGGGAACTGACCTGACAACTCATTTCAGTCTGGCCTTCTACTGTGATCTTGGAGGAAATACGATAACATTTAGTCCACTTAACCACCTGAGCATGTCCCATTCCTGTTTATCATATTATAGAGTATAAGAAAAAAAAGTGAGTCCAAATCTGCTAGTTCAGGCTGTTCTTGGATTCCAGGTTTAAGGAATCTTTATGACAGATTAGAAATTAATTAGCCCAGCATCTGCTTGCTGTCGAAATTGCTGTCTCTCAAAAAACATATATGCCATCTTAATTGTGAATTCCCTCCTAGCAATGCAGTCGATCATGTAAATGTGTGATAGGTCGGATCTGCTGTTTCCAGTATCAGATAAATGTTGAGGCTTTACACAGGCTTTATGGGCTCTTGCTCTGCCCGGCAGTGTAAGTGGTCTCTGTGGTAAGGTGCTGTACTTGTACCTTAAAAAATGAGATACAAGGAAGATGCTTGGAATGCATTAGGAGAACTGTGACCTAGCCTCCTTTTTCTGCCTAAGAAGCGTATGTAGCCATGATTTCCTTCAAAACAGTGGGTATATGTCTTTCTTGTTTTGAAAGATCTAAGGATAATGTAAGTATCCTGTTTGCACAGTACTTCACACTTGGCATTAAGAGGAGCATCTTTAAAAGATGGCTTTTCCCTTAGCCAACAATGTGGGGTCAGAAGGGTAATACAGAGTGTGATAAAAGGTTTTTTCTTTTCATCTGCACATTTTTTGCATGTACTGTTTTCTGGAAAGCTTGTAATCTTTGCAAGCGTACAGTGGGTCTCACAAGTATTTTTAATCTTTTAGTGATATTTTTATTTCAATTATAATTTATTAATTTGTGTTGCTTGCAAATAGACCTTCCTGGCCTGAATTTTCATGCGAGTGCTGTACAGATTCCCTGAATGTTGCAGGTACAAAGTCTGATGTTGCCAAAGTGCTTTATTTTCTTGAAAGATGAAGGCATCTTGAGGCATACAGATTCAGAAGACAAAGTTTGCTTCTGACCTGCCAAAAGTGCAGAATTGTTCAGTGCTTTGGTGATAGCAGTGGTAATGGGAAGGGTAGCTTAAATGGGATATTTCTCTGTTTTTCTATTCAGTAAGCCAACGACCAAACTTCAAGTATATTATTTAGGGGAAAACCTGTATTTTAATGTTAAAATCTGTTTTGTTGTTAATATGACAGAGTTTATTTTGCAGTAAAGAGGGTGAGCTTGATACAGTGAGGTTTCTAGCATTCTGTTGCTCCATGAAATATAAAAACAGCCTTATCTTTAAGCACATTTAAACTGACTTTATTTAATATAAAGAATATATTTCAGTATGTTGCTTAGTATGTTTTACAGCACCAATTCGCCTTTAGCAAAAGAAGCAGTGTCTGGTATTTATTCATCTAAAACTCTTGTATGATGATGAGGTCATGGCCTTCACATAGTGCTGTTATTGTTGAAATATGGTTACCATAAGCTGTCATGGTGAACTGCACAGGCAATCGCTCGTCCAGAATGATCATCTCCTTAGTCTTCTGTCAAGAAGTTGTTATTGCCCAGAAAAAACTCTCCATCTTTTGCTGTGAGAACATAAGATAAGAGCTGTCCTCTGTTAGCCTGATATCCTTACCTGTCATGGCTCAGGCTTAGGGGAAGAGTACTAGTTACAAAACAAGTACAAAGTAGTTTTTCTTTGTTACACCTTTCCCAAAAATGGCAGTCATTGGTGTTGTGACTTCCTGAACTGGAGCATGTGTCTGGGCTCATTATTAGTATTTCATGAATTGGTGTATTCCAGTTCTGAGCCTGTTTATACTTACCTCTACAATATCTTGTCGTGATGACACTGTGTTCCACTAATGATTTCTTCATATAGAATTCCAGATACGGGAAAGCATGTATTTAGAACTCTCTAGTATTGCTTCACCACTCACTACAAAACAAAAAAAAATTGATAGAACAACCTACTCACAAAATATTCTAGCTTCTGCCTACATATGAACAGGACACATAAATGATATCATTCTGAGGGTACCAGCTGAATGCTTTCTAGCTTCTGCCTACATATGAACAAGACACATAAATGATATTCTGAGGGTACCAGCTGAATGCTAAACGCTGGTATTCACCCTTCAGGGTTCTTATAAAGAGGTAAACTTTTTGTCTTGGACTCAAGATTAATAAACAGCGTAATAAGAACTAGTGCTTCAGAAGTCTGTGCTGCTTAAATAATGCCCAAGCAGATTTTAAGCATTTTTCTGAAATTAAGCTAGTTGTGTCTCATGGTCAAGGTGTGTTACATGATGATTTGGATTGCCTCTGAAGATGTTTAGAAATACTAGGAAAAAAGACATCTCCAACGTTGCTACTGTCATATTCTCCAACTATGTTCCAATGGGAATGGGGGGGAAACCCAACAAAGAACCACACCCCTCCAAAAAAAAAAATCCTTAAAAAAACCCCAAATATATTTATAAGCAGATGTGTGTCTTACCCTTAAAGAGGAAACAACACTTCATTATCTATCTTCTGGTATTGACTTAAGTCTTTGGAGTAGTACCATGCTAACATTTCAATTTGATTACAAATCATTTCATTTTGGAAATCAGTTTACTAATAATTATTTTTGGACGAAGCTATATATCTTGTATTTTGAAATCCACGTACATTAATTTCCTAGCTAAAACCATCTGGGATTGTTATGCTGATGGATAATACATTATGTTTATTGCTTTATGAAATTTAGAGGAAGAAAGATGATGTGAAGTGATAATTTCAGTAATACAAGTGTGATAATATATGACTTTGAATTTTACTACTGTCTGAATAGAAGGCTTGTACTTATCAGTAATTTCATGTATTACAAATGAAGTTGGAACAACACGGACTGCATAAAGACTTAGAAAGCATATGGCTATGGAAATTAATCGTTGAATGAGTAAACAATATACCATAATTTCAGCCATATTAAATAATAGAAATGCATGGAGGAAATGTCCTAGGCAAAACGTTTTTTAAGTGAAAAACAAGTGTGTTCTCTGAATTCTCTTTTTTTAATCTGTACTTCATCTGCTCTCTGGAGGCAAATGACGTGGCAGTTATCCTGTTACTGAAAGAGGTTTCCAGGTATCTGCTTACTAACATTGTGTCAGTACAGCTCAGACCCGAGCTCCACTCAGTCACCCTTGTGACCTTAAAAAGGTTCAGTCTCAAACGTGGGGCTGAGGGAGAGTCTTGGGAGAGAACTACATCCATCGCAGATTTGTAAGTTCAGAACTGGGTGTAATTGAGCAAATGGCTTCAGAGGGCTTCTCAGACTTTGTGTTGTCACCTGATCTCTGATGGCGAGTGTGTACCTCTTGCTGCCTTCCTGTTGCTAGGAGATCAGAGATTCAGAATACCTGTCTCAAAAGATTGTGCTTCAGAATCAAAACATTTGCAAGAAGCATACAAAACTTGAATGCCTTTTTTTCTTAAAAATATGTTGAGAACAAAGATTTGTTTATGCTGGTTTTGCTCCTTGCCTCATTTGTAAAGATGGTTCATGAGAAAGTGCTGGTCTGAACGTGGAACTATTCCCTGATTTTCTGTATATTCCTATTAAACACCACAGGATTGTCGTCTTCATTTCTGTGTCAGACCATTCATGTGTTGCATGGCCTTGCAGCATCACGTTGTGTTGTGCTTCAGCATTGGTGTGGTTTTTTTTTCCCTTTGGGGGGTGGTGGTTTGTGGAATTGGGGGTGTTTCCTGACTGAAGTTGTGTATGCTTTAAAGGCTTCTATGGAAAGTTCTGTTTCAGGAGAAAACAGTGGTGTAGCAGAAATTGATTGATCGTGAGTTTCATTGTGTATCTTTTTTCATTCATGTTCTAACTACAGTATTGTGTGTGTCATTCAGAAGTGAGTTCAGTGGAGTTCTAGGAGCTGTAAGTGGCGCTAAATCTTTTCAGCGAGACCATTAGAGAGGACTGTGTTTGTTTTTCAAACCAGATTTCAAAAGGTTTTTTTTTTAGTTTGTTTGTTTGTGGTTTTTTTTTTTGGTCTTTCCTTGCCTTCCCCAAGAAAGAGCCAGAGAAAGACAAAAAAATGACTTTACTGTGGCTGCTGTCTGTGACCTAGTTCAGGAGATGAGTGACAGGGAGCCGTAGTGTCCCCAGCACATCTTTCTTAACCACCTTTTGTATGACCTTGTTTTGGTATTGGGGTCATCTTCTCCTAATCACTGCATAAAAAAATCTTTATGGCAATAAGTCATGTAAATGTTTTTCACGTTTTATATTTTTCACTCTATTTCTTATGACAAGGCAAGGGCATAATTTTGGATTGATGTTCTGGAGCTAATTGTGTACTAGTGTTATTGAAGAAGAGCTGCTGGTGGTTGGTTTTGGCTGTTCTGGGTTGTTTTTTAACCGATGACGAATGAATGACCGTAGTGCTTTGTGACTGCCAAACTAATGCCACTGCCATCCCTGTTCTCATCAAGCGCTTCAACCTTCAACCCTCTTCATGTAGCTCTTTCTGCTCTTTCATTTTGGTGAAATGGGCTGTTTAGTAGGTCACAGGAGGAGCCAAAGATCTGTTTTACTGATGTGCTGAGTGGAAAGTATTGAGAACGAACAAACCTAGGAAGAAAAAAGTTGCAAATGTTGACTTTTTCAGCTGTTATGTCTTTTGTGTAGATTTCCTGCAGTTTTGCTGTACGCACATTATGCATGAAGTGGTACTTTGGTTTATTGCATGTTCTGCTGTAGACCCTGATGTTCAGTACAGACAATGTGCTCGTGATATGTTCGGTGTGGCACAGTTCATGAATTAAGCCTTACAGGAAAAATTCTAGTTGTTGAAATGTCAGTCAGGAAATAAAATGGATACTATCCAAATTTTTAATTTTGGGATCTCTAAGGGAGTTTAGGAGTGGAAATTATTACTGAAAATTTATAAAGAATTTTTATTGCTAAGGTTTTTAATAACTTGTTTAATATTTATAGTTTATGAAATGACTTTATACACTGGGGCACATTCTTTATGATCATTTCTTTTATCATTCCTGGTTTGTGACTGTTTTTTAATAAGGAAGATAAATAAGTTCATTTTGAGTATTGATTTACTTAAAGGCATGCTAACCAAGTAGTTAAACACTGCTCTCTTCCATAAATGAAACTAAAATATTCATCAGCCAATTAATAATATGCAGTTTTCCTAGTTGATATATAGATGTGCCTGAGGCTTACATATAGCATACTCTATATCATTATATGTTGCAATTAGAAACATAAAATTAAACCAAATGTAAATTTAAAACTGCAAAACAATGTTATGCAATATCTAAAGAGACTGTTATGTTCAAGGCATTATTTTAGAAGCATGACACAGGATATGATATAATACCCTAGAAAATATTTAAGCAGAGAACGTGTTTGGTATGTTAAAAGAAGTAGACCAGCTTTTTCATAGAATCTTCCAAGATAATAATTACAAGAATAATAAAATCAGTGAAAAGGAATTTTTCTGCACAGGTGTAATGCAGGCAGTTGTACTTTAACAATCTAACAGACGTCCTAAGATGCAATTACTTGAGGCAGCAAATGTGCCTTAATTAGAAATCTGTGATTGATGGTTATGTGGGTTGTAAGAACATCTGTTAATATCTTGGTAGATACCATATAACACCTACACTAATGGAGCTAGTGAAGTCATAATCCTGCTTTTATCTTGGAGATGATAGGATGGCTTTGGCTGTTTGCGTTTGAACATTGCTAACCTTTGGTGTTGGTACTGGAAAATACTCCAAGGATATCCCAAATACAGGCTACTTGTAAGTTGAAAAAAGATTGTTGAGAGAATCAAAGATTGTGCCTTTACAATGCATGTGAGGTGCAGTGAGCGGTGTTTATGCAAGCAAATATTTCCCTTTCGTTCTGCTTATTTACTACGTTAATATTTCTGATTATTTAACTGGTAGTTTTAAAAACAAATAAGTTGTTTTCCACATTGTCTCCATTTTTTGTGCGTACTTTTGCTTTGATTTGTGGTCTGGGGCCATTAAATATCCAAAGCCTACCTTGTTCGGAGCATTGTTTGTGGAAACCATTCATAAATGTAGGCAATTTTGTGGAATTAGTGCAGAGGTTGAGTGAATAATGGTAATGACACCCAGAATCCCCAGGAGCAGTTGTAACAAACAGCTAAGCTAAATCAAATGTACAAAAGAGGACAGATTCCTGGCTTTTAGGTGCATGCAACACACAGACCTCTGCTGTTTACTGTGTCTGACAGTGTAGTACATCTTGTAGTAATTCTTCAGTCTTTCGGCACACCTGCCACTTCTCATAGCAGATAGAGCGTAAGAATTTGAGGATCCCTATCTTGGGGTTAGCATACAAGTTGCTCTCCTCTTCTGTACTCTCAGTAGATGACTTAAACCCTCACGGATAAGTCGTGGTGTTCCTTATGGGCAGAGGACAGTGGCTGTGGTAATCCGAATGACTTCAGAAGGCTGATGCTTGCAATGGAAGCTGAAACATAGCTGTTCCCTCTTGTTCCATCTTGGATAGAAGGGAAAGGTTAAATGGACAAGCACCAATAATTTTAAACTGACAGTTCATATACTTAATAGCTCTTACCGTAGTGACAGGTAAAATCCTTTAAATACACCTATTTGCACTTTATTTGTGCTACTATTTACTGAGTATAAAGTATTACCACTCATGAATGTAATCACTTCTCTGTGGATGACACTTCAGGGTTCCATTTGTACCTGAAGGGCTAAAAATAAGAGCTGCTGCCTCGTTTGTTGGGAGTTGGAGTCCTGTCCTTTGTATTAACACAGCCTGCTCATGGGTGTAAGGCTTAGGGTGCTGCAGTCTAAAATCTCGCTGTTTAACAGCATTGAGTTAGTGTGTCGTTATTACTCTGTTTATCAGGAAACAGAGGGAGAAAAACCACCACAGGATACATACATTTTCTCAAAGCCATAATGGCAGTCCTGGCTCTGCGGGAGACCCCACAGCCAGCGGCGCAGGCTGGGGCAGCAGGAGCCGATGCGGGATCGGCCGAGCCTTGCCACGTGCCCCCCCCCAGGTAATCTGCCTGGCAGCCCAGCAGCTTCCGGAAGGGGAAGCGAGGCCTGTCAGGCTGCGAGGGATGCTGAGGCCTGTGAGGGCGGGAACTGCCGCTGGCAGCGGGCTGCCTTACGGCAAGTCCTACTCATGCAGTGCAAAGCAAACCAGATAGGCCGTAGCGAGGTTCCACAGCATTCTGGACCTGGAGATTGTTATGGAAAGGGCTGGTTTTTGAACGTTTGCCTTCCTTACGGAAACCCGGTATGGCGAAGTGCGAAGATAGCAATGGTTTTCTACATGACCTACCCTGAGCACGAGCCAACAGTAGTTCAGCAGAGATCCGACATGAAGCAGGTGCTGCAGTCTGGAACCAAGCTGGTACTAAAAGTTGGTCTGCTGCGGGTTGTTTCACGGTTGGGTATCTCCTGGCTGGGAGCTTGCGTCTGGTCTCAGCAGTGGTGAGGAGACATGGACTGCAGAGAGCCGAGACCTCCCTGAAGCTGGGACTGGGGGCCCTGAATGGTTGGGGTGAGCAGGCTGGCTGCTGCCTCACCAGAGAGAACGTCCTTGGCTTTTGTGCCCTGCATGAGGTGCGGGACGGGGGTGTAAACCTGACACCATGGCTTTCTGCATGAGAAGCCTCGGGTCTTGGGAGCAGTATTTGTAAATTCCAGCTGCTGACCTTCCTCATCTTTGTGGTGATAGGAAAACAAATAAATGATTAAAAAGAAGAAGAGTTAGGGGAAATAGGCAGATTGGACTAAGGCCTGTGACTGTATTTGGTCTTTGGTGGATTTTGGATTAAAAGTTGGGTACAATGCATAAAACATAACCAAAGCTCTAATCATTTTATTCCTGATGACTTACCAAGATTATATCTTTGTGTAATTGTTTTTTGTATGATGGATCTTCAGCTCTATTCTTCCTATAATAAGGCTCTAAACATAGACTGAAATAACCATAGACATAATCAGAAGCAACAGTTTTAGTATGAAAAAAGAAATGCTATTGGCTTTTTGGAGGTTGCTCATCTGAACATTTATCCAGTCTGTTTCTTTTTTTCTTAATGTTTACTGAATATTTAGTGATACTTATTATACACACAGTACTCTTCTACATGCTTATTTTAAAGTGAGTGGTATCTCCTGAAGATGTAGGAATGCAATAGCAATATGAAAGGCTTTGTATTATAAACTCATCAAATAATGAAGCATTTTTTCTGGACTGTAAGCAATTCAATTATTTTATTTCTGAAATAAATTAAGTAAAGCTTATTGAGTCCAATCAGCCCTTGTTTCTAGGGAATTGTAGTTCAATTTCATTTTTAATTAGATTGAACGTTGTGAATTTCTTAGCAGTGGTAAGCAAGATCTGGCAATGAAATATGCACTCTATTTATATTAAAAGTTCCTAAAACCCAGTGCAGGGAACTGGCAGTATATCTGGCTTATGCTTAATTGTCCAAGTACCCTATTGTGAAGAATTCCATTTTTAAAAACTGCTGATGTGTAACAAATTACTTTTCTTTGATAAAACTTCATAGAAGATGAGCAGACAGCAAAGAGGAAAAAGTATGGGACAAAAAGTTCAGTTCTTTTAAGCTTAATACCACGTTCAGGTCCATGACATTAAAAATCTTGCTGTGCAAGGATTACAGGATTAAATCAAATTGCTTTTTGGTTTAGAGATGGAAGGGTGAGGGCAAAGAGGTTTTCCCTCAACTTCTGTGGCTGTCTGGAGGCTAGCGCCTGCTTTTCCAGACTAGCAGACAACAGGCTGAGTTGTGATTCAGCGTTATATGTGAATGCTTGGAAACTCTTGATCCAGTTTGAATTCCTCCAATTTACGGTAGTTCTAATTTATTCAGCACTGCGTTCCTTTTGCTGGTGTGCTTTTCTCTCAGCTTCGTACCAGGGAAGCTGCTACTCTTTGCATATGTGCTGTGACTCCCAGTGCTGATTGCCTGTCTTGCATTTTCTTTGCTTTCCCTTTTCTTGGTGGCTATATGCCATCTTATCCGTGTTCAGACAACACTGATGAGATTCTTTACACAAGGTAGGTACTCTAGACAAGGTGGCCATTCTGCAGCTTTCGAATAAAGGATAGCTCGTGGGAAATTTGCATGTGGCTCTGTCACAGACAGCATCCTGAGCTATGGGGAATAATTCATCAGGAATTCAGGCCAACATCACTTAAATGTTAGAACATGTGGGACATGCTAGGACATGTTCTGCTGTGTTTGGGGGTTTTTGGTTGTTTCCCTCAGAGAATAAGAGAGTAAGCTATACATACGGTAATGGTAACTGATATATGAGAAGTCTGTGGAAGGCTTGGTACGTGTTCTTCATTGCCTGACAGCTTAGGTGTGCCTCCTACTGCAAGAGCACTTGTGGTGCCAAAAGGGTTCCAAGGAGTCCTCATGCCTACATCTAGCGCAAAAAGGGATTGAACACCATGAAGATTTAACAGTGCTCCAAATTGGTGAGCTGGGAGTGTTGAAGCCTGTCTTATTTCCCTCCAGTAGATTATTTTTAAGGTAGTTGCACTAAGGAACAACATCTTATGTTTTTCTTCTAAAAGATGATATTCATGAACCTTCACAAATCAGTTCTCTTGACGTTAGTGCTAATGTAAGTCTGCTGCCCTTAAACAGCACTTATGTGACAGAAGAATGTAGTTAAAACCACAACTGATGGTGAATTTATGTACAATGAGCTTTTCCTCCATCCACACTGCCATACAGCCCCATCGCTCATATGCAGATTTTTATGACTCGCTTTCTATGGTTTCTTACCTTTCCCTCCAGCTTTTCCTCCCACATTTTACGGGACATCCAGGAAATGCAAGAGGAAAATCTCTTCTTAGAAATAATTTTTATATAAAAGACA
>NW_010232785.1:79706-134269 GCF_000690775.1 Eurypyga helias | reverse complement strand
GTATTTATTCACATGGCACAAACAATGAATCTAGTTTGAGAAAATAACTGAAGTTTAAACATTTCTTGTAAGCCATTTCACTGCTTTACATTGAGGCTGTTCACGTGCTGTCTTCCTTTAAAATGAAATCTTATTTTTTTTTATTTCAGTAAGTCTGAATGTTTCATTTCTCAGTCAGAATTGTTAATCAGGAAGATGCGATACAATCTGCTAAATCTGAAGAGTGCTAAGATATGAAGAGCCTTTAGCAGTGAAACAGGTAATTAAGTTTGTTATGATTTTCTATATATTCTGCAGCAGAAAATCTGATTGTTGTTTTGGCAAAGGGCCATGTCTGTTCATCTTCAAAGATGAACTGTTTTAAATTTTAAAATAAATATTATTTAAAGTTGGAAATAATTTTATTTTAATAGAGCACGATACCAACATATGTTATTCATTATATACAGCAATTAATTTTTTTCTAATATAGTACCGTATTGAAAACTTGTATGATTTATATTTTTACACGACTAACACATATGCAAAAGATGAAAATACTAAAGGCAGGTACTTAGCTGATGTAAATTAAGATGACAGGTCCTGTGGAGGTACATTAACATCTTGGCATATTAATAGTCTGGAATTTTTTGACTGACTGTAGTAAAGGGAAGATTTGGGTTTGAAAAAGTAGAGAACTTAGCAAAATTTCTTCTTGTTCTTAGTATTTCTCATCAATTTCCATGAGAAGTTAATAGAAACAATGTCTACGGGAGTTGTCCATGGGATTCTTACTAGCTGACAGGTGAAGGAGAGCGTTGCTCTGGAAGCATCATGGGGTTAGGGGCTCCGCATTTATCTGCTGCTGGAGAGAATACAAAGCGTTTGTACTGCTGTCTGGGGACCATTCCACGCTGAATTACAACTACCCTCTGCATCTAAAAGATGCTTCAGGTGTTTAATACCTTCAGCTACTCTAAGGAGCTAAACTGAAACTCCTATTAGTCAGCTCAAATGTGATTTATTTAATTAATCGCATATATACAACACCCACCTCCACGTCTTAAAGCCTTGCTGGTTTCAGACAGTGTTCAAAATATAACAATTCTCAATGCCGTTACCCACACATGCTCACACATCTGGTTCTAGCCAGCAGTTCAAATCATTTTGTCCCTCAAGAAGCTGTCAAAACGAAGTCCCCAAGAAAGCCATAACCACGTGTGTCTCTCCACTTCCTGAGATTCACCCGTAACATTATTTTACAAGCTATTAGATTAAACAGGAAAAAAAGATGACTGCAGCCATGCAGCTGGTTTACTGCACATACATCTGGTTTACCAGCTAAATAATACTGAAAACGTCTGACCAATTCTCATGTAGAGGCTTTGTTAATTTATACGCACAGTTTGGATTTCTGGGAAACAAATCCTGTTGTTCATTGTGAAACGATACTTTTGTTCTGATCAGTTAAATTATGCAAGTCTTCAACTCTAATAAATATGTTAAAAATAAGCCAAACAATATCACTCTTGGTGCACTATATCTGTGGTAATTTACTGTTATCATGTTTGTATATTTTTTCCTAAAAAATATTTTCTAAAGAGCATTCCATTAAAATAAGGCAATGATCAAATTATATTTATCTACCTCCTTTAACAACTAGTTTTCCTTAGCGCTGAGTAAGAAGAATTTAAAAGAAGACTACTAATATGGCACTTTCAAGAAAAAGGTGTGAGCTTCCCACGGATTCATCAATTATTACATTACCACATACTGCCTGAGAGTTCAGCAGTCATGCATTTGATGATGGGCATTTTAAGGCATTAATGCCGGGCAATTTTCTCTAGATTCTTTTCAGGGCAAATCTGCTTAAGCTCGTAATATCTTAACACCTCCCAAGAACAAAAGCCTTACATTCTAAGACAGCGGTGTTAATGTAGTCTGTGCGTAGCACATTTATGATAACCGTGAATTGTACGAGACCCCAGGAGAAAACAGATTACACATCTGCTTATTTTGCCAACCCAAGGTGGAGAGACAGGCTGTTGCAGGAGGCTGTGAGCTCACTCTGCCATGCTCCACACCAACTCAAACACACGCTCCCAGCGCTTAATACGGCTGTGACTGCAGGCTGGTCAGCCTTGCCGAGGGCTAAGAGCAACCAACTGAGGATCAGCAACGCCACGCTAACGTGGCTGTGTGGGAGCGCAGGGAGAGGGAGCGTGCCAAGGGCACGCGTGCTGCCATGCCCTGCATCTCTCGTCTTGCAAAGGCTCTGCTCCCAGCACGTCCCCCTTGTCCTCGCCAATGCCCTGCCCACAGAGCTGCTGGGACGAGCCTTGCAGCTCAAGAAAAGGGCCCATGCACGTAACCTGCTCCTGCAAGTGAGAGACATCACTCCCAAAGACGAGATCAGCAAGAGAAAGCCTTCCATCTCCGACGGTGATGTATGACCACATCCCACACCTCAGAAATCAGTGAGAGATGTGCGAGGCACGTGTAACACGGAAAGAGCAAAGAACCTCAACGCTTGCTAGGGAAAAATTTTTGGTTTGACTGTTTACTTTCTAAGCTTGTTAGCATTTATCCAGTTTCAAACCGCTGTGAGCAGTGTGGGAAAGGGATCATTGCACAGATTTAACATTAAGGCTCGTTCAGGGAGATGCAGCAAACAGAGAAGCAATCTCCACCAAAATCAACGCACGTGTCTGCAAAACAAGGAGAAAGAAGCCTTAAGTAAAGACCTTCCTGTGGTGGTGTTCAAGCCTTCTTTGTAGCATGAGGGAACAAATAAAGAATTCCTTTTTTATAACAGTCTGCTGCTCCTTAAAAGTTACATTATTAAGGTAGAGTGTATAATACAAGTCTGCCTGAAAAGAATGCATACAGAAGGGATTGTGTTTGATTATATAAAATAAAAGTAGTGATGGATTACATTGCACTCACCAATATCAGCACAATGTAAAGGATTTGAAATCAATGATTTGATATTTAAAAAGATGCAGAGAGTTCATACACGGTTAGTCAGAAGTATTGTACTTTACATAAATGCTTCACAAATGGTGACACAGTAATTACAGCCCTGGGAAACGGCTACTATCTATCCGCTCTGCATTTTGCAGACTAAATAGAAATTTCATGCATATTGAATACACTTGTGTTAGCTCAATTCATTTTTTCCAATATCATTTCGTAAGGTAAGAATAATATAAATTCTAAATTGCTATTCAAATGTTACATCTATTTCATCATGAGTTACATTTTTAATAAAATGCAACTTTACTTGAAGCGTACATAATGTTTGCATAATCTCTGGAAGCAAATTGTCACTCTAGGAATTTATAATTTGCTTATTTCTTGCAAAACCTTCTTTTGATGTATTCTGCAGATTGATGGGGTTTCAGTGTATTTATACAGATATAAAAATATTTTCTGTGGTTGCGTATTTGCTCCTTTGAGTAGACTTCTTTATAGTTTGCAATATATTTTCATATAGTTGGAAAAAATAAGTTTATGATTTATCTGCAGTTCAAGAAATTCATTTCAAATCTTCTTTGGTACAACACGCTTCCCATTTTTGTTGTGACACAGATTATGCAAATTTGCTTGACAAAGAGTACGCAACCTGATTTTAAAGCAGGAAGTTCAGCTGACAGTACCTAGGCTTCTGCATTAAATCAAAAGGAGGGTGGTGTTTTTAGTCTCACGGATGGACATTGATTACTTGGGTTTTTTTGGATTAATGGGGAGACTCCCACTGGGCATTTCCTGGTGATGCATGCGGGTATGATACTGAACCACTGTTCTGTTCCCATTAGTGTCATGCATCTTTCTCGTTTACTGACAAGCTGCCAAGGATCTGTTGAGATGTCACAGAACCTTGGAATATGATTAAAGTGGGGCTTTTTTGATTAAGCTCTTTCCAGTTCATGATATCCATGTGGAGTTTATGTCAAGTGAGTCAAAGCCTTCAAACAGTCTGGCGACAGTCAGTACTTTGCTACTCGCCTGGGTAGGACTGCATATCCAACAGATTCAGCGGGCACAGGAGAGTCACGCTCGGATGCTGTTTTCACAGGAATCTCATGCGCTGCTTGCCAGGTGCAGTGATCGCCTCTAAGAACTAAAGGACCCAAGCAGGAAACACTGCCATTTGGAAACTCCACATTCCCAAGCCCACAGGATCAGGAGGCCACAGCAAACACCACACACACGTGAGCGTTTGGGGGTCGGGGGCGTGTGTTTGTGAGAGCGTGGAGAGGGTTCTTCCATGTACAACCACTGGATCTGTGGATGCAATGGCTGGACTTCAGTAGGTGAGGTTCTTGAAAAACACCCTGGTTTTTTTACAGGGCAATGCCACACACATCCTTGTCTGATGGGAGGAACATGTAAAGACGTGACAGCAATCAAAGAATTGCCCTGCAAGTGCAAGAAAAGCCTCATACACAAACTGACTGTGATTCTGAGGCTCTTGACTAGGATCCTCTCCTCTGTTGATGCTCAGGGTATTTCCTCAGCTCTGGGAAGCAAAACCCAGGCAGCACCTCGCCTGGTTTCATGCTTCAGTTCATAACCTGGAGGGCTGTAGCGAAACCCACAAGGAGGGTGGTGATCCCGCACAGATGATGCTGTGGGAGAGCTGGGGCAGGCAGTCGCACCCCGCCTTCAACTCGAGGAAGCCGGTTCCGCTAGGAGAACCCAAGGGAAATGTCTTGAACCAGGAGGAGTATGGCAGAAAATCCACCCTCAGGGGTAAGGCAAGAAACTTCCAGGCAAAATCTCCTCACCTAAGGTCAGTGGAATGAACACAAATGCAGCAGATATGTACCAGACCACCTGGTACATCTGAGTGTTTTTCACACCACAGAATTAAAAAAAAAATATAGTCCCCAGGCTTTAATAAAAAACGAAGAGTGAAAGAGAAAAACTAACTTCCAGTGAACCTGAGTAGTTGGTCACTTTCAAAAATAATAATTTTTGTTAAATGTGTGAACATAATGTGAATATTTCAAGTCCCAGGACTACTCTGCGAGTACTTTTTATGATGAGTGATAAAATGTTCCAGCTTGGCTACGATTGTACTAAACTGCTGTAATGGGATTCTGTGCTTTAACTTGAAATGGGACTCTATCCCAGCTTTGACAGCATGCTTTATTATCAATAGCTGATTTTGAAATGCTGCCATGACCTCTGCAAATTATAAAAATCAGGACATGAGCAAAAGACAGTGTCACTGTTCTTTAACCTGAAACCATGCCATTTTCTGTGCTTTGGCACAGGCCAGGCTCATCAGCGCAGTTCATCCTGAGCACTAACTTTGCGGGCAGCCTCTTAGCCGTAAGCGTCACTACTGCGGGCCACTGTCCTGTGCGGCAGGAGGGGGGGCAGCACGATCCAACGTTCATTTGTTGGCTCCAACGCTTATCTCATTAAGTCAAGGCAAAATTCCCAGTGATGATTACTGGGTCAGAATTAGGCCAAACTCCCCCATCTTGGTTTTTCTGGCCTTTATTCCCTCTGTTGAATCCTATAACGTAATGCCTTTAAATCAAGAACAACTTTCTGGCTGAGAACATCAAGCTTACTAGATGGCTTTAAAAACTGTAAGTTATTTTGCAGGCAGCAAAGTATTCCAGCTTGAATCTATATTTTTCCATTTTTACTAAAAACCTTACAAAAATATCCCTTCAAAATAATATTCTTTCAACTGTGTATGTTACCAAATGTTTCCATTTTGGAAAATGATACCTTTTCAATACAAAAAACAAGTTTGCAGGCTTTTTTATAGGATGAAAACTGCATTTCCCCCATCAGCTCCAATGTTTTCCATTGTGTAAGAGATTTATCCTGATACAGTTTAGCCCTGGGCGCTCTGCCTCCTCCAGCAGGCTCAGGTTAGCGCAAAAGTCCTTTGTGCTGGCTTGAGTCGTAGCAGCGTACAGCATGTGCTGCTATCAGCAGTATACATATTTAAACAGGCTGTTCCTTTACAAGCACATGTTCAAAAGATTTTATCTAATCAAATTTTAAATAGGAAATTACTTGTCTGACTTTACATCAGAAAGCTATTCCTTTCCCTGCTACTCCCGATTGGATTATTAGGACTTCACTACTCAATGGTCAGCAGTGCGTTTGAGTCACCAGTCTTAATTTGGGGCGATAAATATCAGATGATGATTTATTGCTTGGCAGTTTCAATAGTGCAAAGGCAAATTCTCTTCAAACCCTTTAATTTGAGATGAACGGCAAACAGGTTTTAAAGCTGAGAATTTCTGAGGTTCTCTGTGCAAATAATGGCTAAGCCTTGGGCATGCACAATGCAGAATTTCACCCCTTCATCAAAGTGATTTCCATGTACCTACCCCCTAGTGATTCAAAGGGGTTTTCATTGCCCATACTGATCTAGTCCTGCTTATCTTTTTGAATTAGATGCTAACTGTGAACAACAATTCAGCGGTAAATTGGATGAAACTTGGGTTTTGAGAACGTTTAATGATTTTTACAACTAAACTGAATGAAGTTTGAAAGAGTAGTTGTCATCCCTGTATGCTACCTGGATCATCACTGTTGAATGTTCATGCTTCATCTGGACTTCAGATGAGAGATTATGATCTGTTTGGTGCCAGAAATCATACTGCCTGGTTGTTCAAAAGTAGATGCTTGCACACAGAATATACAGTTATTGCTTTCACCTCTGCTAAGCACCACCAGAAAACAGGGTCTCACCCCTTCCTGGGGAATGGTGCTACCCAGGTAGGTCGCTTGTGCAAGGTAGGTTTGCTTGTGCAAATCGTATCCAGATCAAGAATGCGCATCCTTTCAGAAAGCATTAAAATATGAAATGGACTGAAACCTTGCTGAAACCAAGACTAATTTGCAAACTTGACAGAACTTTTATTTAGAAGATGAACAAACTCTATTGTGATACAAGATACCGCAAGAGAGAAAAAAATGTTTAAAATTCTGTGTATCAAAATACCGTTCAGTCATATTCAAAGTTAGGTTGGTTCCTTCCTTATGATATTTTATTTCAGAAATAATTCATTTTGGACCTTCAGAGAAGAACAAGAACAATGTGTGTGTGTCTGTGAGAGACTGATTAAAAAGCCTAAAGAATGTTAGAAAATCTGTCTAAATCTTAGGAGACAGAAAGACAAGGACAGAAAACATTTTCTGGTTGTGGTACTCAGGAACCTAAACTGGCAATAGAGATGTAATTCAGGAAAAAGAAAAGCATCTGATAAAACTATACATGAGGGCTAATTAATTGACGCAAATGGAGGAAACCAGATGAAAACCTGTATTAGAAGAGCAGCTGTAGGATTGATCATGTATGCAGCTAACTTTTCCATCACTGAGAACTATGATGAAGACCCTTAGTAATCCATAATTTAGAGACTTCACCCTGTTCGTAAAGATTCATGCCCTGCACTCCAGCACATCATATAGGAGCAAAAGGGTCTCAGACTTCACTGTTCTGGAAAGTATATCCAGCCCCCGGGCTTGGGGCTAGCAGATGGCATTGCACCCCCCTTGAATGTGCACAACACCCTAAAATGCCTCTGCAAGTTGTCAACCGTCCTGTCCATCCTGGAAAGCATGAAGTGTCAGGGAAATATTACTCAACTGCATTCAGGATTGAATGACAGAAATAAACACTCCTAAATTCCAGTAGACAGGAGATACAGATGCAAAAACACCTGCTGAGGAATAACGTGCCAAATCTTTGAACACTTCTCAAGGAAGGTATTTAACTACGTGCAAGATCATCATGGTTTTAGTTACTACAAGTAAGCAGTAAGTAGTGAGTAGACTCAAGGCAGCCAGGTCTAGCCCTATAAATTCATGATCCTGTTGGTATGTCACATCCTTCAGCCTGAATTCTGTTCTTCTTGCAGTAAATGGAGTGTAGAGTAGAGGGCATTTGTACCGTGCTCTCTGCCACTGTAAAACCAAACTGCGCTTTCTTTCAGGGTATTGTTTTGATCTTAAATTTCTCAGCCGATACATTCTGATGGATTTGTTGGCTTCAGGCACAGGAGCACTCTTTTAAGGATTAGTATTATACCTTAAAATGGACAATCAAGGAATAGAAAACCTCAATATGCATACCTGGTGTACACAAGGCATTTTCTCTCTAAGAGCAAAGAAAAACACCTCCAAGAAATACTGGTTCAAGAGATGGAGGGAGGGAAAACAAGCCAAAGCAATTAATTTTCTCCTTTAAAAGAACCACGACCGCTTAGGCCTTCCTCATGAATCATGTAAGAAGGGAAGGTGGCAGCAGGGAGAGCCAGAAACTGGATTTTTATGTGTCAGTGACTTTCAGTTCTATTTCCGCTGCCAAACAGCCACACTGTCTGCCTTTCACCTGCATGCAGTATTGCAGTAATTCATAACTTTACCTTAATTAACCCGGAATAATTTACCTTTGGAATAAACAAGGTCCTTGGTTTGCTTCTACTACCTCCTTCCTTGATGAAACGTGTGTTTTTTTACTTCAGCTGTCCCCACGTGCAAACCAGTTGCTTCTCACAGCTAGATAATACTAAAAACCCTAAACCAAAGTAGCGCGGCAGATGCTTCAGAAGAGAGCGGGCGTTAAAGGGCACAGCGATTCACCGTATTTGGTTCCTCGCCCTCCTGCTTTCGCTGGCGAGCAGGACAGGGCTCAAGGGGAGGAGGAAGGGTTGCCTGAGGTGTCGCGTGGCTCAGCGTAGCACATGGAGGGGACACTGCCATCACGGCCACCGCTGTGACCAGGCAAGCATCCCCTTGCGTGGCACAGAGACTAACGCGTGGGCAAACGGTTTCCTTAGGCTTGCAGGATCGTTTCGGTGGCTTACAGAGTAATGGCATTAGCATTTTAAACTGAGCTTCCATTAAGTTATAAGAGTTATCTATTTTGAAGTAATTTGAAGGACCTTTCATTGTTAATTCCTCTTAATTAATTTTGGCTTTATGGCGTTTTGGGGGCAAATTGCCTTAGCCTCCACATTTATCCTATCAGTACTTGGCATGACCGAGATATTACAGCTCTTAAGTGAATTTCTTGTCAGAAGGATCTAAATCACACAGCTCAGGAGAGTTACTTGAGGAGGATCAGTTTTACCCTCTGTTTAACTTGGCCTCTCAACTCTGGGTGCCAGGCTGACGCTTGCAAATGACTTCCACAGAAGTAGGAGTTAAGGGTGTGGGGTTAAAGTATCTACCTGCAGACTGCTCTTGGCCTGAAGCAAGAATTAGGTTCCATTTCATATGTTCAGTAAGGCAGTTGTTCTGGGAAGCTTGTCCTCCTAGTTTTAGCCAGAACATACCAAGTGGCTTCCCTTCATTCATGCTCTTTCTAATCTAATTTGTTCCTCTTTGGGGACATTCAGCTTTGTGATGTTTTCGTTTAAAAAAAAATCCATTTTAGTAAAACGTGAGAAATGCTGGTGATGGGCTTTCATTGGAAAATCAGCTCAATGAGTTTTCAGCTTAGGGCTGTTGTCAAAACACATCTCAGAAACGTATGTACGCATCAAGTTGCTACCGTGGAAAGTAACCAGATAAAATACCACTGACGATGTTAGTAAAATTGTTCTGCTGTAGGAAGTGCATTCAAAGGACACAGATTACTGGTAATATTTTTAATAGAAAGTTGGTAAAAGCACGTTACCCTTCAGTGATCTACAACGCAGTCTCTGATGACTGCTTATACAGAATTACTGCAAACAGTTAAGCCTCAAATGTCTTTATCTTGATCACTCCAATGTTTAATTTCCCCTTACGGAACAGTGCATTAGAAGACTATGCTCTAAGCAACTAAAATGCTTTTATCCTTTTATTTTTGATTAAACGGTGCTCAAATGACCAAAAATGTGCTGTAATTTACATTTCTCTGGTGAAATGGTAAAATTACATTCCCCCAGTTCCCTTTTTACCTCTTTGAAGGTACAAAAGTTCACACCAAAGTTGTTCAGAGAGTGGCCAGAGCTGGCACTCGGACTGTTACTCCTCTAGCTAGGGTTGTGGTTAGCAATAGGAGACATTCCTGCAGGGGATGTGTTTTTCTGGTCATGCAGAAAGTCATTTACACCACACGGCCAAAACTCCTGACTTGTACCAACCCGAGCAGGAGGGCTGGGGGTACTGGGAACTCTCACCTCAGGTCTGGGAGTGAATACCTGAAAAAAACGAAATCCTTTACACCTCAAACTGTCATGTAAATGTTGAGGTTGAGGAAGGATTAGGAACGATTATACTCTTCTCTTACGCATTTCTCTCTAAATTATACTGTGTAATGAAGGACACTAAAACCAGTAGATTATAAAATATATTTAATCAGGGATAGAGAGGTGGGGAAACCTCTTTCTTTCCCTCCTTCTTTCCTTCCTTTCTTTTTTCTTTCCTCCCATCTCTTCCTATCCCCTTCTCAGAAGCCCCCTCTCAGCTGTCTCCTGATCCCATCTTCACAGAACCGAGGCTACGGGAAATGTCACTGTCCCCTAGATAAACCCTTAGCAAAGTGTGCCCAGGAGATAACAGGGTGACACCACCACAAGTCCACAGCAACTCATCGCAGGAACAGATCCTACCAAATTCAGTTAGCGTTAATCAAAATCTACACTTTTCACCCTGATTATTTAGGTTTCTTAGGTTTTATTTGCTCCCATGTCTCATCCCAAACATTATCTCTACAACAGAAGCAAAAACCAGAAATTTGCAGCTGTGGAATTACCACTTGCCTCTACCCACATGTGCCGAAGGCCCCTCTGGCAGGGTTTGCTTATGCTCCTGTTGACAGAGGCTCATCTCTATTTACCACACCAAATGACAAATATAAAGCTTTGAAACCACTGACTTTTCTTAAAAATCAACCTTATATAAGGGTTTAAACTGTTACTATGTTATTTTGTGGGTAGAATGAGGCATTTACACTGAGGGCAATAAAGGAATTGATAGGCTCTCTAAAAATGGAGCTGGAGATAAAAGTCTTGTGCAACAAAGGATGTAGAAAAACAGCTATGCAAGACAGTGGATGGCTATGAAGCATGATGGAGAGGTTTCTCTAGGCAGGAAGATGGAAGACACTGAAAATGCAGTATTTCTGCAAGCTAGCATCAACTGTGAGGAAAGCGAAGACGTGTAGCGATGAGAAGTTGATGAGCGTGGCTGACTGCCAGCAGATATTATGATCTCAGAATATTGATGTTTTGTACTAATAATTACAAAATCAGCAGCTGTACAATTACATATTTGGATAAATACAAGTGTAAGTGCATCCTGTAACATGGTGAATGGAAATGAAGTATGATTAAAATGACAGCTCATACAGTCATACTGATGCCTAGAAAAGACAGACAAGCCAGGAGAATGATAACATAATAAAGGATGAAAGAGTCTTGATACTCAAAAAGAAAAAAAAATTATAATGAAAACATTCATAAGCAGTGAGAAAAATACATTAACTTTCCATAGCTGTTGAGTGCAGATACAGATCAGAGAGAAGACATTAAGAAAAAAGAAAATTTACTTGTCTGCACTTATAAAGGCATTCTGGGGCAAAAAAATATCCTTCTCATATGCCCTGAAGAAGAAATCTACAGCCAGGATAATCTCTACTGATACTGTCTAGAGCAGAAAGATTCACTGAAGCTGGGGAGTGTCTAAACAGCCAAGAATAAAGCCAAGGGTTGACATCATGTCAATCTGAGTGTGCTAACAAAGTAGGTTTGTTACAGGTTCCCACTTAGGCACTGAAATGTGACAATAAGCAGGATATTTGATGGAAAGAGACATCTGAAATCAGAAAGTTCTTATTAAACGGAGGGAGATTCATGAAAGAATTAAGCAGTACAGAAGAAAACGGTTACTAGGACTAGATAACCATTTTGGCAAATACCACAGTAATTAAACACATCTGACACACAGTTATGGTCAAAGCCTGGCTGGGATGCCACAGCATGGGCTTGTTTACTGAATGGCTGCACCCACAGATAGGGTTTTAATGTACTGTTTAAAATCTGCTGTGCCTAAACATCAGCACTGGTCAGGCACTTCTTGTTATACCATGGAAACCCACTGCTTTTGGGATGGGGACTCTCTGTGGAGCAGGCAGTCAGCCAGAGGAAAGGTAAAAATCCATGTCTCTGTATCCTAACAATCTACAGTTTCAAGGCATGTCAGGAGTGGGGTTAATGTAAGCCCTGTCTGAGTTTTCTGACCCGTATACAGATCATACCCACAGAGAGAGGAATCTGGTGCAAAGACTGCAGTTCACGTACACCAGACATTTTGGATTTGCCTGTTCTGTTCAGTGGAGGAAGGCCCCACAGCAGGCTAAACTACCTGTTTTCCTTAACCCATGCTGCTTGCCTGCCTTGCCAGCAAGACGACAGCTGTAGCCCAGCACTAGCTATGTTCCCTATGACTTCGCACCCTCTTGTGTCAGGCTCCTCTAGAAAGAAGCTTGGATTCATTTTTGTCTCAGGCTGTCCATGCAAAACATACAGTTTCATACACAGTGCAGTGAGAGATGCCAGTGGGCAAGCCCAGGAATACCTGTGTCCTTCCCATCTGCATACGGGTACGTGCACGGTCCCACGCCAACAGGCAGCGTTAGCACAAGCTTCCTCCAACATAGCGTTCCACAAAGCCTACAGCTCTACGTAGGTGACTCTGGGCTTGCACTAAACTCACGCCCCTGCCTGTGGTCTAAACGTCTCCTCTGAATTTTGTCTCGTGGCTAATCACCTGATGATGGCCCCAGATGGAGCTCTAATGTTGGTTGTCCCTGCTTGGGTGGGGCTTCATCCCAACACACAGCTGTGCAGCACAGCTGGGAACGGGAAATCTCCTGCACTAACTTCCTTCTCACTTTTCACTGAACAGACTGAAACGTTTTTCCTTTTCTCTGAACAGAGGAGAGGCAGGACACAATGTGGGTCTGTTGCTGTTCTGGCTTTCCATGAATGGCAGGATGCTAATCCCTCTCTTAGTAAATAATCCTGTGCATCGATCCCACAAGGCACTGAATGATCCCTGCCCTTCTCCACACCACCAGCACCCTCCTTCACGGCCCAGTAAGGGTCTAAGAATAAGCACTTACATCAGTGGGCTCATTCTGCGCTGGAGGCTCATGGGAGACTGTGCTTACGTGATCATGCAGGGCTAAGGAAGGCTCAGACCGAGAGGCTGCTTTGCGCTTCTGCCTAGAAACCTGCAGGGCCGAAGCAGTGCAAATCACAGAGCAACTTCCCCATCCAGCCCAAGGTTTACATGGCTTGCTTTCCTCTTCTTAAACCTCTCCTAACAAAGCCTTCTTCAAAGATGATTAACAGATGTTGTCATTAAAAAGTTGGTACTTGCCAACAAACACCACATGGGTCTGCTGGAGAAACAGTGCTGTTTCCACAGCCTTCCCCAGGAAGAGATATTTGTGGTAATGGGTAAGGCCTGTAAGAATATGACATTTTAAATATCTTCCACCAGGCAAAACTTCCTAAGAGAACGCTGGTTTCCTGAGATGTTTATCTTGCTTGTATGAACTCACGTGGATAAACACACATGATACAGAAGAGACAATTAAGCCCATTATGATTAAAGGAGTAAGTGGGGATCTTTTTAGAAAACAATGAATTTGGCGAGCAAAGACTTATTTGTAACAAAAGTAAGCAAAGCCCCAGATAAATAACAGATAGCCACATGTTTTAATTGAAGACATAAACCAAAATGATTAACTGATACGCAGGAATGATTCTCAAGGGCTAGAAGGTGACAGACAGAAGGACAGGATTTTACTATCCGTTGCAAGCTGGAATACACAGACAGCAATCCCCAACTGAAAACCCTGAGGAAAAAGATATGTAGGATGGACCTGGCTGGAATATGGAAGCACAGAACCACTGCTGTATTTACCCACCCGGTACACACTGCAATCTAAAACCTAGGATCCAGGCCTTCCGTCAGTAATTTGGAAAAGCAAACTGGGGAGATGGCAACGTACCCCATCCAGGAGGATCTTTTAATAGTTGTGAACAGAACTGTTTTGAAGATGGCAACCCAGATATCGATGAAACTCCCAGCAATTTATTGTTAATGAAAAGGGTGTTTTTGCTTTCCTGGGAGGTGGAAAGGAATGAGCGTTTAGTAGGTTTTCCACAACTATTTAAAACAATCTGAGTCTTTACCAATGCTGAAAGCAGGTCTCTCAGCACATCAGTTGTGCTATATAACACATAAATATATAATTTTCATATAGGTTTCAAGTAAATGACAGATGTAGTACATTCTAAATTCAGCATTTTAGAGGTTGACATTGAAGTAGAATTCATTTCCTTTCTTTTCTCTTTTCCATGGATCTGTTGTTAAAAGCATGACTGCTCTGCCAAACAGCCTGTTTTGAAAGGCTTTTATCCCTTTTTTTACTCCTTTAGTTCTGCTGTAGGACTGCACTCTACAACATGCACTGATGAGATCACTGGCATTTTATAGCTATCATTTACGTCTCATCCAAACCTGCCCTAGTCAGTAAGACTATTCCCACCGACTTTACTAAGCTTCAATCAAGGTTTTATTTGGGATTTAGCTTCAGCTTCAATCCATGTCTCACTTCACTGTGTGCTTCAAGCAAGCAAGGAAGAGTCAATGTTGTCATGTCCCACTTCCACAAAGCAACAGCCAGATGCACCTGACAGGTTTTGAGTTTGGGAAGTGTAACAAATTCACAGGCCATACAATTAGGAACACCATCTTACAGACATGCAGCAAGAGGAAATTCAACTAATCTGATGTTTGTTTATTTCTGTAGTATTCTATTAAAGCAAAGAAGCTCTATAATGTGATTACTCCATTTTATCTCTTAATTGTATCCAGATATGCCAAACAGATTTACTGCTAGTGGCTTGTATACAGTACAATATTTTAAAGCTAATTATGAAACAGCATTACTATTGTCACACAATGAAATACTTATTCTTACTGTTAGGAATCAAGACCATTTTCTAAAATTAATTGTAATTACATTTTTAATTGGATATAAACCCTACTAAATTCTGAAACAGCTAGTTATATAAATATAATTCCTTTAAATCCAGGATGATACCAGCATAAAATATTTTAATTAAATAGATTGCAAAAAAAGGGAAAAAAAGAGACATTAAGTAGTTTTCCATTATTAAAGCCAGCTGTAACTCAAGTCTTGAAAGTATTCGAGTTCTTATTTTTGAACACCTGAAATCTGCCATTGTCCGTGTAAGTGCGCACACATCCTCCCAAAACAGTGTATTAATAGCTTAATTGTTCATTGAAGAGTAGTGAGCACCTGGCTTTTGTTTGTATTATTCCACATAGAGAGGAAAATATTAAAGAATTAAAGTATTCACCCTTACAAATCCCCAGGGCCCAAAAGATCTAGTGGTCTTTTCACTGCTCATGTATATAAACAATAAACCAAAGTTTAGCAAATAGCTTTAAAATAACATTGTATCAAAGTTCTGCTCAAAAACACTGGTGTGTCGATGGTGAAAATCTTTATTGATCTGGTAGTCGCAATTATTTAATAATTTTAAAAAATACCGTGCCTATGCTATAATACCTCATGTCTCTTGGTCACGCACCTTGTCGATGCAAGTTAAAGCTCAGGTATTTATAACCTGGTACTGCAAATCAGATCTAACATTTTGCACACATTTCAAAATACATGTTGAAGGTCAGTTTCCTGAACAAATATTCATAACAGGACAATGGAATTGTTGACTACAGATTAACCACAGCTTGTTTGCAAGTCTTATTTGAGTATGGGTTACCTTTTCCCACTCTCCACTTAGTGGAAAAGGGACAAGGAAGAGGCAGCTGTTTATTTCAGCTGAAAGAAGCAGCAGTTTAAAGCTTACCTGAGCTCCAGCCGTCCTAATGAGCATTATTTTTCAACACTGTTATACCTGAATTTCATATACTAGGCACATCCAAACCAAATTACATCTACACACGCTATGATAATTAAAGCAGTTACATTTTGATGAGCTGAAATGAATCAGAACTTCCACGTAATCAATAATATCAAGTATTTAGAAGGAAACATCTTACTTTGTATTGACTTACTATAGTAAGGACTTAACTACGTATTAAACTGCCAGTATTTTGGTGGAATTTAAGTTAGATTCTGATGCTGATTCTACCTTTGCTGACATATTATCCAAGTAATTTCTTGAATAAATATTGCAGAATGCATATCTGAGACTATTAAGAAATTTTATTTAATCAGCAGCTTACCTCTAGAAAAAACCCAATACTGCATGTGTTATGTCAAGAACATACAGTTTCAGAAGCCAACTCCGTTCGGCTCATCCTTCAGTATCATTAGGCAACCAATAAATATTTATGTTAATACTTAGCACAGTCTGTAAGGACATTCATTTTCTATTTATTTGAAGAGCCCACATTATCTAGGAAGGCTCTTCCAGTATTTCTGTAATCTAGATTTCATTGCAGATATTATTCACTCTAAATTTAACTCTTTTATTTGTATGCCAAGCGTTAAATTATATTGGGTTACTGTCTGTATCATTCTATTTTTATTGCAGCTCTTCACAGATTAAGATTGGAATCCTCTGAATTTAGTAGGATTTTGACAGTAATTCAAGCAATCCAAGTCTTAGCTCTGACCACCTAATTGTGATACATATGAATTTTTAAGCTCCATATGTGCCTAGAGAAACTGTATTTACCTGCCGTGTGAATCCTGTCACCGGATCCTTGACAGCCATCCTCATCATCACAATCCCCGCTTGACTCCATCTCTTCACTTCTTCCACCCCCACTGCCAGCATCTCGGGAAGCCCATCTTTCCAGTTTTAATTTTGCCTTCTCAGCATCCAGCTAAAATAGAAGCAGCGGAAAAGCAACAGTGGTCAGCATACTTACGCAGTTCCTACCTCTGGTGACCAAGATGGGTTTAGAAAGCAACAAGCACTTTCTCATTTACTTCCAAGAACTGCTCCTCAAGGTGGACATTTTTTCTGGCAGTGACATCCAAATATTTTGGAATAACAGACTATACCATCAAATTTTCTCCACCCTAGATGAAGAGTGACGCTGATCATCAAACTTTTAATTGAAAACACCCCAACTACCAGTATCATTACAGGGAGCTCTGGTCTTTCAGCTTTTCCTCTTACAAACCACAGTTTGGAGGTGGTTGGTTAATGATGGTACAATCTGCCAGCTGCCTGAGTACTTATTTTGGGTTATTTACAATCGAAGGCCACAATATACTTGACAACCTTTGAAAAATTGAGAGCATTTGCTACTTTTCATTATGGGCTTGGTCACTTGGAAGCCTTGGCCCCTGGATATGATTTTTAAGATTATGTTATTTAAGATGCCTGTACCAACTGCAAGTTGTTCATTAGATTTCACTAGAAACATATTTCTAGGGCTGAGTATAGAATAAGAAAACCTTTTCTAAAATAAATCTAAATATATCATACTAGGTCACAATTGCTATAACAACATATTTTCTCCCCAAACTCATGTTTTTGACCTTTAGACAACTTTCTCCTTCTGTCACCGTGAACAGTTTCCTACTATTGTCGCTGTGGGAAATATATGGTTTTTTTCAATTCACTGGTAGTTCCAAAAAATGCAAAAATACCATTTAATTTTCAGTGAACCTAAACCTAGCCTATCCAGGCAACAAGAAAAGCAGCATTATTTGGGAACAAATTACATAACTGGCTTAGATTAATAGTCTGTTATAAGGCATTGATCAAGGGAGGCTGATTCACAGAATCACAGAACGGTTTGGGTTGGAAGGGACCTTAAAGACCATCTAGTTCCAACCCCCCTGCCATGGGCAGGGACACCTTCCACTAGACCAGGTTGCCCAAAGCCTCATCCAGCCTGGCCTTGAACACTTCCAGGGATGGGGCATCCACAGCTTCTCTGGGCAACCTGGTCCAGTGCCTCACCACCCTCTCTGTGAAGAACTTCTTCCTGACATCTAATCTAAACCTCTAATCTAGTTCAAACCCCCCTGCCATTGGCAGGGATACCCTCCACTAGACCAGGTTGCTCCAAGCCTCATCCAGCCTGGTCTTGATTCAGGAGAGACTTTAACCTGTCCCCTGAGGGGAGCACTGACTCGCTGAGCTACACAGCACCTCTCCTGGTGCAGCTCTGCCGTTTCTGTACAACATTTCAGAACCAAGGTGCTCCACCTTCCTTGGTGACCATCCTCCTCAGCAGCTGGAATTTGCTGTTGCTCGTGCAAAGGATGCTTCAGGGTAGCAGAGACGGCGGGACAGCTTCTGCAGAGAAAAGCCCCAGCAGCTCACCTTCCCCTACAGCCCAGTGATAGGGAAATACCCTGACTCCAAGTGGGATTTTTCACACTCTAGCTAAGTTGCCCTGGTTGCTATTGAGTTTCCATTCCCCCCATACCTATCACCCCCATTTTATGAGTGACTACCGATTTCTTACTCAATTCTTGTTGCAAAATGACATTGGGGGTGTTGCTTTCGTTTTTAAGTGATGGAAATGCCGTTCCAGTATTTCTGATTGCTTCCTTCACATAGCTGAAACACAACCCACAACGCACATGAACACTCTTGAAAGGCAGCAGTGTTTGTCTCCTTCTCAGAGGTACAAAACCTTGTTCGTGCTAGCTCTGCTTGTATGGTGTGACAGGGTATGACGAGGACCTGTTATTCTAGTTATGTGCAAATATTTTAACCAAAAGGAAAGAATTCATAATGCTTCTCAAAATTGCTCAGATTCTGGATCTATCCAATGTGCTGCATCAGCTTCCCCCAAGTACTGCAGATCCAGTTCAGGCTTTGTGATCTGCTTTATCTCAGAGGACTGTGATTATTCTTGGTACTGAGCAAAACGGATTTTGAAATGTAGCTACTCTGAAGATTCAAACACATTTCACACCAAAAAGGAAGTGGGCTGGGAGTTGGGGCAGGAGCTGGAGCACGGAGCTAATACAACTTCATTAACGGGGTTGAAGGGATGATGACGGATGCAGCAATTTCTCTGTGGTGGGATGCTTTGTGTCTTAGTCTCCTGCAACTACTGAGAGCTGCCATCCTTCACTCTAGGACTGACAAACGCTTGGATCTGTGCAACAGAGATCCTGTTCTACGGAACAACAGATACCAACTTCTATATGGCAGAACTCAAGAAATTTTCCACCCTTTCACTGAAAAGATCTGTTTGCTCCATTCTGAAGACACAAATAACTTCACACTGCAGTGGGAAGATCAGTAAGTGGGAGGGGAGGGTATGGACTCTAGTGGAGAAGCACATTAAACACTCTCTAATTGTTACTGCATGACTGTTTTTTATAAACAAGTTGCTTAATGTTGAGCCTCATTATTCACAGGAGTAAAGACTGATGTCATAGCAATACAAAACAACATTTTGTTAAACAATTGGAAAAATTTGCCTATGAAGGAGAAAGATAACTCAGTCCTTTCACAGATTTATTGTGTCCTGACCATATTAGAGAAAACTCATTCATTCTTAGTTAAAATCTGTCAGAATGAAAAGTAATGGCTAAGTGGTGAACAGAACAGATGCAAAATTTAATAAAGGCTTTTAATGATTGTTTGCCAGTGAAAGCAGAAATGCTTACTGCCTGTAAAGGAATTCCTTTTCAAAAATTTGATGTCATTCAGCACCTCATGGCTCAATTCTGACCTCTGTTCAAAACAACTAAGTACTTGAACCAAACGTGCACCTTCTTGGACAAAGACCAAGAAACAAGCTCAGCTTTTCAACATGGTGCACTGCAGCATTTTAGACTTCTGAGTTTTTACTGTCTTCACTACAAGAAGAGATTAGCTGTAGCCAGCTCTGCACCTCCTGCTCATATTAATGAAGGTTTACCCAGCTCTTTCTTGGCTTCCCAGGAGAGAGGGGCATCAAATTACACAGAAACCTTATATACGTGTTCAGTGTTACGACTTAAAGTCAACTCACGTGCGACCTACCAAACCTCTTCACCTTGTATACCTTTTCCAGTGACGTTTCCAGCAAAGAGTTTTCTATCTGTGGCTACTATTCCCCTTGAATGACGAACCAGGGCCCAACTTGGTGCAGAGACAATGGTTTATCTATAAATAAACCCACTCCAAGAGATGAAATAGTGTAGCCACCTTAGTGAGGAGCTCCACACACACCATGCAGCCCCGTTGTGAAGGCAATGTCATCACTGCATAGCGACTGGTGACCTGCCACCCTTCTCGTTTCCAGATTTTGAAGGAACACTTGTCCTTCGGACACCGCCATGACTTTGGGGAGATCACTGTTATAGTGCAATAACAAAAGCCAGTATTTCTCCATCTCCCTTTTGTCGCAGAAACCTTTCTCAAAGGCCTGTTACTGCACTGCAACAGCACAGACTGCAACAGGATGGACTGGGATGGTGAAGCTTTAGGAGAAGATCATAATGCAAGACTTTAACCGTCAGTTTTTATTAGGCTCTGCCAGGCCCAGATGATGGGTGTGGACAGGGAATGCCCTTAATGCTTTGTGGCTAGGGGACTGAGAGGTCTCCAACAGGAATAGGAGGTCATATTAAGGTTCAAGGTCTCTTCAGAGACAGCCATGATCTGCCAAAAAGCCTGAACAAATTTCCTAGCTGCTGCCACCAACACGTAAAACTTTCAGCTTCCCCACAGATGGAGAGAGTCTCACTCCTTTGCCCATGTTCCAGAAAATACTGGAATCTTAACAGCTTACAAATTAAGTCTTCATGCTTTTGCACATCTGAAAGACAAATTGTTTTACTCATGAAAAGGTTATATAAGTAGATCAGTGAGATTTGTACAGCCCAACGGAAAACCGACTCAAACCAGGAATTTTCCCAACTGCAATAGGCTTTGGATCAGGGTCATAAACTTCTAAAGGGTTTCTGAGAAACTATACAGCCTTTCTGTGGGAAAGCTTTAGGATCTGTATCTGATTCAGCTGAAAGGTAAAAATCACATATTACTACTCAGCTCTGAGTCAGATACAGATGACTATCCTCATGCATTTTCTTTATTCCAGCAAAGGTCCAACCTTAGGTGACATTAGGGAAAAAAAAAAAAACAAAAAAAAAGTTCTGCTGATGTAAGGTTTTACAGAGAAGAAAGAAGTCCTATGAGAATGGTTGCTGGGTTTCTCCCCTATTAATACTTGATGATGTAGCACATGCATTCCCAGACACATAAAAGAGTCCTTCAGACTTCAGAGGCTTCAAAGATTATGTGACACACAACTCTTTCTATGATGAGTCAAACCCCAATACTCACTCTGCCCACAGATGTGTTACGATATAAATTTATTCTCATGGTTTTTCAGAAAGGCATGTTCCAGTTGAATACTTCCACACATTAATTAAATAATAACTGTTTAGCGCCGTGAAAACTATTTGATAAAAGTGACAATTTCAATCCTTTTCATTGATTAGTCTATTATCTGAGGGCTCATATATGCATGTACATCTGAGGGAATGACTGCAAGCTGTAGGATAATAAACTCATTTCATCAGAAAATAGGTTGTAAGATTGTATTTTGCACCACAGTTTCAGGATTTTCAGGTCAGTGAACACAACAATGAAAATCTAAGAGAATAACCTTTTTGAATAAAGCCACTTAGAAGTTGTGTGTTTGGAATATTCAGATACAAATCCCATACAATAATTGTTTCCTGAGGGATTTGTTAATTAGTTTTCTATATGACGGACCTCAGCGTGAATGCATTTCCTCTGTGAAAAGACAGCTTTGAGGTGAAATCTGACTTCTGTCCACTCGTCACGTGAGCAGACCTATCTTATATGCTGGTGTTTTCACAGTGATCAAAAAAAGGCTGATTATATACTGCATTCAGAAATTGTAAGCTAAGCATGATCTTTTCTCAAGGTACCTACAAGGAGTTGCCTTTTACAAAGTACTTTAGTGACATAAATATGATTTGCAGAGACAAAGCATTTTGCCAGCTTATGCACAAATAATGTACAATGCCTAATCCTGAAAAGACTCATAAATGACTCAATTCTTCCATTCTTTTTTTTTTTTTTTCAAAAATAAAAAATCCTTTCTAAACCATTATTAGGTCAGAAATGACTACAACTGAAAAAGACAACTCGCCTTTGTTTTTAGCCTATTATATACATTTTTTTGTTAGGGACTGACATATTGCTTTAGGCATAAAGCTGCATTTTACTGGTGCCTTGTGACTGAGCAGATGTTCTGTCATTTCACAAAACAATAGCAACATAACAAATTTTAGACATAACTGCCATATATATGCTTATTCCAAGTGGGTCCTCTCCTTTGAGATAACATTTATGGTTCATTTTCCTCCACATATGCTCTTAGCTCCTTTTTAAAAGCATTTGGCAGTTGCTTTTGCGTCCTCTTTTCACATTTATCCAGCATTCATATATTACAGCATAAATGAGCAAAATGAACCTATTTGTCATCAGTTCTGTCAGATATTTTCATTGGGTTGTTCTTCCTTTGTCTGTATTTCACAGAAATCCAAAAGGCCCGATGCATCATCCCCTTCTAGTTTCTTCAGAAAGCAGTACAACTCAAGGAGGTGGTACCACACAACTCTTAAATCCTTTTTATTTTTTTTTAGCTAAAGAGACAGCTAACCTTTTGGAGCAACTAACACCAACAGAAGGTTTCCTTCTGCCGTATTTATTCAGATCCTTACAATAACCTTTGTGTAACACATCTTGCTTTACAAGTCACCTGTACAATATCAGAATAATTCAACTGAGCAGCTATACATAATTTATGCAACATGGTTAAGGACTGACAATGGTTTTAGAATTTACTCACGTCTCTCTCGACTAGACCTTTTCCAACTAGGGAATTGAACCAATATTGGTAGCTTCCTTTGGTTTATGTTTTCCTCTCCACCCCGAGCACCTTGCATTTACTTACACTGACATTTGTACCTCTTGCCTACACCAGTGCTCCTGGTATATGTCTACATTTAAACTGAATGGGAAGGCTCTCTTCAAGCACATGGAAACATGCAGAGCGCAAGTTTTGGATTATGTGTGCCCACAAAGGGGGTCTGGCAGCCTCCTCTGCCCCAGTGTATCTCCACTTGAGCTGTACACAGCATTCTGGAAGTTCCTCTTACCTGACCATTTGGTTTTAGTTTCTTTTGGTTTGTTTTACCACCAAGTTTCTGAGGTTGCCTGGAAGCACTTCCACAGTTGAAACAGTCCATGCCTTGAAGAACGCCAGCAGGGTTATTGTAACCTGTAAGCACGCACCCATCTCTCCTTCTGTACCTGCTCACTGTGCCGCAGGTGCCCAGCGAGCCGGCTCTCGGATCAATACCGCACGCTCCTGGCTGAGGTTGTCTGGCAAAGGTGACGCACAATCTGCCCTTGACTGACGCGTGCCATTCTGAGCGCCTTAACGCTCACCCAAAGGTGGAAGCAGCTGCCGCTCCCTGCTCCTGGCCCCCTGCCCCAGGTCCCCAAGCGTGGAGGCGAAAGGGCCCGGCCACGACCTGAGTCCCCACTGCCCCACGGCTGTTCCTGTCAGCGGGGGCCTGGCAGAACGGGCTCACAACACCCAGCAGTAGGAACACCACGACCTAAGGATGCCTTAGGATCACTGGATGTTGCCGGGGGAATGACAAACCTACTTTTAATGTGGTTTACGTGCTGCTTTTCACATTCTGCTTCATTCTAGAATTCTTCTGTTCAAAAGATTTCAATTATTTGACCAACTCTCCTACTGTGTTTCTGAGCATCTTCAGTACAAGCTGTGCACATTTTGGGACGGTTAGGGCTTGCTGTTTGATTTCATTCATCTTCTTCAAGCCAAATAGCTGATGTAATTGGTGTTTGTTTGTTTTGTTTTGCTTGTTTGTTTTCCCATTAAATCACTAAATTACACCTTTCTGAAACAACATTTGTATTTCTAGAATGGCTTTAGCCTCTTATGGTTTTTGCTGAGTCTCCTGCACCCATTCCTTTATTTTCTATATGTAGCTTTTCCTCCTATCTTTATAGCCCTGACTTCTCCACATACACTTTCCAATCCTCTGTCCTTGGGGCTTTGTATTTATGTAAGTCTGTCTTTACCTATGATTACTTTTTGTTCTCCTGGTTTATGCAGATTGAGTCGTTACCCTCTCTCTCATATGTTTATCGCCAGATGACACACTGGATACTTGAGGAAACACATTTTCATTTATCCTTTCTAAGACACTTTCCATTTCCCCCCTGTGTCCTTCCTCTAATCGGGCTGTTTCCTTCTGAATTCCCATATAGTCCACAGCAGATCCATACTCGACAGTAGAGAAGCTAAAAGCAATTATTTCTCTCTCAGTTGATTACAAATTGGAGTCTAAGATGGCTTTTAGAGATTCACCTTGTTATACTGCAGGATTAATGCTTCTAATTTTGATGTTTACGGTTTCTGGTTTTCCATGCTTATTAAAGGTGAGTATATTTCTAGAAGAGTGCTAGCACCATGATCAGCTTAATATTCATTGAATTAAATTACACAAGCTACATATGTTCTCATGTTTACTGATTACACTGTGGAGAAGCAACAAGAATGTGCACCCACAGAATCTTATTGCTATTAGCAAAAGCTTCATATTAACAGTTTGGGTAAACTGTCACCCAAAAAGTATTAATTGTGAATGATGTAAAGTGAGCACAAACAAAAAAGACTTAGTCTAGCTAATAATATGCTTTAACCAGCACAACAGCTGTTTAAAGAGAATCAACATGATTTGTTTTGAATTCAGTAAGTCAGTTGTGCCAAGGAAGGAAGCAGACACCTCTCCTTGGTGTCGGGCTGTAAATTTTTGGTATGATGTGATGCACCAAAGAAGCCCTTTCTGACCTGATGTCTTCTGTGCCCAGCTTGGACATACACCTTGGGCTAGTCCATGCCACACTGATGAATTTCACCTTTAGACAGTTTAGTCTCTTCCCAAAATAAAAACTGCTTTTTAAACTGCAGTGCAACATGCGGTCTGAAAATAGAGCATATGGCTAAAAAACCTGTTGTGTTATATTAAGACTTTCTGCATTTTGTTAAAGTAAAAAAAAAAAAAAAAGGTAAACAATTGTAATAAAAAAGGTAAGGTAAACATTGTAATTACTCATGAAGAGTACGCAGGAGTTGCTTACAAAAGATCTTTGACCTTTCAAAATAGTTCATTTTTGGGGCAGTGGCTGTTTGCTACAAGAGCTTCCGAGGCAGAGGGTTGCCGAGCGTGCCAGCAAGGCACTCAGAATGACAGTGTCACCAGCTCTTGTGACGCAGCCCCTTGCAAGAGCAAGGCAGGTCACAACATCCCCAGACACGCATGCCGCGCGCGCGCACATTAGATGGACGATGGCGGTGTCACCGGTGGGAGCTGCACTTACCTGCTGTGATAACAGCAAGAATGCTCCAGACCAGAAGGCATGATTCTCTGCCAGGGTAAGTGGCTGGGAGAGGAACACGCTGTGTCTCTGCCACCCTGAGATACAAAGGCACGATGCCAGACCTGGCAAGCGTTGCCTCCTGTGCTCTCCAAACGAGTCTCTTCGACATGGCTTACAACACAGTTTCTCCATACACGGAAAGGAGGGGCTTTAAGGGGGATAACTTTTGCAGAGGGTTAATAAAATGACCAGAAAAAATGAAGAGCCTTCTCTGAAAGACCCTGGCTTGCTTCTCCTAGCACAAAGATGACTGGGAGAATATGATGATTGTCTATAAATGTGTCTATCCTTCCCCTTAAATGTGGAGAGATTCCTGAGAATAAAAATAGCATAGAAACAAAAAGAGAGAAAACAAGCTTTTTAACTATCAGTGTTAGGAGTTTTGGGAGCAGCCGCCCAAGAGGAAGGTGGGGACAAAAATGCTCCAGCATTTGCAAGGTCTGTCTGAAGAAACTTGTAGGAACAGTTGCTGCGATGTCAATGTGCTACATGTGATATTTCAGGTCTCTTCCAGACTTCCATCCTGCGTCTCTACGCTCTGCTGGTTTCTCATATTAGAAAATTGATTCATAAAATCAAAATCACAAACCAGAACCACTCCCATTAGCCATTAGGAGTGTTATTTCCTTGCTTGTCTGATTTCTATGTGGGAAAATCGTGTCCACATACCAAATTATGTCCATTCATTCTTCTAGGCTAAGAATGAAGCCTGTCAGCTGTGCAGGAAGGCAAAATGTGGCTCAAAAAAACCATATTAATTATTGCTGGGGCTTACCGTGGTTTATAGATGTCCTGTTTAACTAAGAGCTCTGACTCATCAGGTTTTAGACTTCTAACAATAGCCAAGAACCTTCTGTCTGATCAGACTTGGGAAGTGGGAAATGGGAGGTACCTGCAATCAGGAGGCTGATCCCACTCCATCAGCCCTCGAACGGCACCCTTCCAATAAGCTGCATGTTCTTATGGGTTAAATGAATAAACAGTGGCCAGTCTAAACTGTCCAAGGAAGAGAGCAAGCCTTTCTCCTTGCTTTGTACTCACACAGCAATTACCTTCTTTTATTTGCTGAAGGAAATGTTCATGACATGCTCCAGTGCATGTTAATTCTGTCTCATGTTCTCCGATAATTATCTGTTTTCAAGCTCTGTGTTGGTGAAGATCATTTTCATAGCATGAAAAGTTTGACATTTCACTGCAAAGACTTGTGAACAATCAAAGCCTCTCGGTTATTTGGTAGTACTCAACAGGCTCAGGCTTAGGATTTGATGCTTCATGTTAAAACATGTCAGAAGCAGTGGTCTGTTTAGTCTCCTCCACACTAAATCCCAGCAACTGAGCACTAAAATACAGTATGGAATAAAGTAGGGAAAATATGGTAGAAAGATGGAGAATGATGTTTGTCATCCGTTTAACATGTTGGGAGCTAAATCACAAATTATTTATTATGTAAGCTAACTAGCTTTAATAACACTGCAACCCAGACTCACATTTAAAATCAATCACACTGTCTCAGTGCTACCAGACTTCTCCGAAATCTCGAATACCACATTTCTAAATGTGTTGCATTATTTAGAAGGTGCCACATATGTACAGAAAAAGAAAGGATGGGAGCCTATGCTGCTATGAATCAGCAAACTGAATTCCGTGGAGCTGCTCCAATTCCTTCCACATGAAGGGCCAGCCCAGATTTTTTTCGTTTGGGAAAGCATGGTGTTGTAAAGGAACAGACGAATGCATTTCATGTTGGTTGAATCTGACGGAATAAAGGAATCTCTTTCCAGATGTTGTATTCCCATGGCTTCATGGTAACATTTGAGGACACATGATTGAATGGTTTTGCTAAGTCATTTTTATTTAAAAAGGGAAGAAGAGAGAAGAACAGCTACTTCTGCAAGCAGCAGCTGCTGCCAAAGCCTCTTTCTACAGCATTCCTGTTCAGTGGTGGCTTCCCATGGAGATTCTCTGATGTGTCACAAAGACTGAGTTCACAATCCTGTGTCTTTACCAGCGAGCCTCTCTCCTCTACTCACATAACTCGGGATCTGTTAAATTTGGTTAACATTGGCTGAAGGGTTAAAAAGATAGGGAAGCAGTGGCAAGGCTGACAGGCAGCAACACAGCAGAGCACATTATATAAGCTGTGCTTGCTTATGAAACCAGGTTAAAATGCAATGTAAGGGCAAACAAACAAATGGCCTTGGCAGATCGCTAGTAAAATTTCTGGAGAGCAGGAAGAGTGGCTGTGCCTGACAGCATCTTTGTCTTTCCCCTTGTGGGTTTAAATTGTGTTCAGGCTTGGAACAGGCATGGTAAGTGGAAAAAGGTCAATGCATCAGTCTTGATAGACTAGCATCTGCTTCTGTTGCCTTCTCAAAAGCCACTAACAAGATAATCTGATCACAAAGATCAAAAGCTGACTAGTGGTGCACTAGGGAAATTGATAACCACATTCTCCCATACTGTATATACCTATAATTCAGGGCTGGGAACTGGCCCACATTTACCAGAGATGTGAAGTGGCTTTGAAAGTCTTTCTTTATCTCTCATTCACACTATATAAAGAAACTGCTATTTCCAGGGAGAGGACTGAAATGTTCCGAACAGGGCTCTACACTTGTGCTACCAGCCCTTCACTGCAGAATTCATTTAAGCAGTTCCAGCACATACATGCAACTCATTTGTCCTTTTGTTTTACACTTACATTTTACATTTATTTCAGGGTGTTTCCTCTACAGTGACAAAGTTTCCATTTAATCAATTAGAATAATTTTCACTGAAGTCTCTCTGAGATTTCTGAAGTTTCTCCACCATTCTTCATGTCACCAAAAATTTAAGATTTTATTTAATTAAAATTAAAACAATCACCCTCTTTTCTCCAATGATGGGTCTAAATTAGATTCCACTCTTGTACAGCTCTGTAGACCTTACATAAATTTCAAGCAGGGTTCAAGAAAGGCAAAGAAAAGAGGTCAGCTCTAATAAAGACAAGAGAGAGATCTGGATTGGAGCTGGCTTCTCTTATTGTAATGAGACCTAGTTTAGAATAGGTGAAAACCAGGTAAAATGACCCTGGAACTACCACTGAAAGACAGTCAGTGTAAACCAAAATATTCTGCTGATATTGTCTCTTCCCCCTTCTCAGCAAGATGCTTTTGCTCCCCATTTCATTTGTATTTAATTCTTTTTGCCAGCTGCTCTTCAATGCCTGTGTGTGACCCACCCATCCCTTTTTTTGCCTTCTCATGGAACAGCATCCTTCTTCCTGCCCAAATACGGCCATTGATTCAGCTTCCAATTCAATCATCAGTTCATGAGGATTTTTGGCTGGTTCTGCTTGAATGTATTATTAGGTTTTACATGTAGAAGCTCTTCTTCCATGGGAGGCTGGTCTCTCCCGGACCCCTTGCAGCTCTGCCCAATGAATGGTTTTCTCCTCCTTTTAAGTTACTTTCAAGGCCTGCAGAGACCATTCAATCACCTCACCTCTTTCTCTTCCCTCTGAAGAGAGAAGGTTGCCTACTTTTTCATTTTCTCTCCCACGGCTTTTGTACAGCTCTCTTTACGCAGAGGATTCTCAGTGGAAGCAGGAGGAACCAACCTGAGCGATCACACCGCTGACCATCAGCATGTTTCCCCACAGCCTGGGACCTCCCAGATGAGCTAGTAGGCAATACAATTCTAGATGAGAAATGTGGACTGGAAAGCTCGGACCTTTTCATGGGAGGGTACGTTATTCAGGGACAATTAAGATGGCTCCAGGAAAGCTCGTATTGTGCTTGTAGAGCTGCCCGTTGGGCTGCCTGCCCCGTCAGCCCTGGCACACTGCTGATTCTGGTCTCCTCTGAGTGGGAGAAGAGATATGATTAGTATCAAGTGCTGGTATTTTGCATGAATGTCCTGCTTTGATCCCATTTAGTTGCAGCCTGAAACTGCAGCAAGTGCCAGCCAACACACACGTGGATAAGCTGTTGCTGTAAACAAGTGCAAGATGCAGGATTTTAGAACTGCCAGCAAACACGGCGCACAGATCAGCATTCCCTCCTGACAAGGAGCTACCACTGCAATGAAGAACAGGTTGTGGCACGTCTCGTTTACATTCCGACTCGGGAACAGCCTCGCTGGCTCTACCTCCAACCCCGCGAGCATTCATGTGTTCACATGCAGCTCTGGAAGGCACAATTATTCGTGATGACACAGGATGATCTAAGCAAACAACGCAGACTCCCATGCACTTGTCTTCTCATCCTATGGGTGAGCAATCACGTTGCACAGCCTTGATTCTGCCTCAGGCATCCTCCTAACCACGAACCATCAGATACAAGGCAGAGGTGGCACAAGGAGACTGTGAAGAATTTACACTTCCAGCATACCTGAGCTGCATCGTGGCTTCCCCTCCTTCCCGAGAGCTCAGGCATGGCCACGTTGAGGACAGAGTGCTGGCCACACACGAGTGCTGACTGTCCCCGAAATGGCAAGTAGCAGCAATCCCTGAAGAACCACTGCCACGACTACTCTGTCTGGGGGAGTTGTTTGGTCTGGGTCTTTTAAATATTTCTGAGGTAATACAGCTATATTTAGCTGCCAAAACACAACACGAAGCATGGCAAGAGCCCCCGCTGTGCACTTGGTCATCTGATACTAATTATGCATGAAAAAAAAGGAATTTATCCTCAGTGTAACTTCAAAGACAAGGCTATGCTTCTTACTGTCAAGTAGGCAGGACTCACAGCGATGCTCTGTGATTACGGCGGCAGGGGCACATACCCAGTGGGAAATTTGAGGCAGCTGGAAAGGCTCAGCAACACTAATGTTTCCTCTCTCTCTGTCCTCTTACCAGTGTGTAAGTTATGGGGCAGAGTATTGCTATTGATTCGGATCACTCTGATGTCATCAATGACTGACTACCAAACCAAAGTCTGCTCGCTGACTTCAGGGAAGGTCATCTGGCAAAAAATATTCCCCCATCAGCCCCAAGCCCCTTCTCGTGTCGTTACAGTGGTAAACGCAGAGACACACGCACAAGTGTGCAGAGAGAATGATCCTACCAGCCTATTTATTTAGGAAGGTAGGCAAAAGGTATTGTGGCAATCATGTTAAGATCTCCCTCCACCATAAAGCTCTCTGTTGTCCTTTGTGTCACCTTCCCCAGAGCTTTACCTGGGCTCGTGTATGATTGCAAGCTCTGCAGGGAGCGCCCACACTTTCGGATTTACTACCATGCCAGAGGGCTGCTCTTAGTTGGTCCCTTCTTCCTTCTGTGATAAACACATTTAATCATAACAATTAATAGGATGTTCCCCTCCTTTTTGCTCTTTCATTACCATACAGATGGCAGGGTGGTGGGGCTTTCTTGGGTTTATTTTTGTTTCCCTATGCTGGGTTTTTCTTTTTAAGTCTGAGCTCACTACCTCCCCACTACAGTGTATATATCTCAGACAAAAACCTGTCATTTTAATAAGGGAAATGGTGCTAATCGTGCCCATGTTATAATCGCGTGTCCTCTTACCCCCTTTTGTTCGACACACCTTGCTCCAGGTAAGTTATATCATGACTACACAGACTGCAAATCTTATTGTGAATATTTAAATCAATGGTATCCCAATTCTCATTCACTTCAGGTGTTTTTTGTTAGAAGAGATGGCAATATGGAACCTTAATGAAGGACCTTCTTGTCAAATTTTATCTTCAAGGAGGTTTGGATTAATATGAAGCACACAGCTGAGGTATCTGTGTTTTGAAGTGCTTGAGAGACTCTTTTAATTGCCGCAATCTGTTGTGCCTCTCAGATCTATCTCTGAAGGTGTTCAGCGTGGTGTATGCTTTGTTGATGAGCTATTCTTTCTCTTGTAGTGAAGAAATGTTTTGTCTTGTGTCAGATATTAGAGCCACTGTTATTTAAATGTTTAAGAATGGGAAATGAAAACCTGAACACTAACAAAAGAATGAAAGCAGTTATGACAACAGTCGTTAAATACCGCAAGGTGGTGTTTTATTATTATGGGTTTTTTCTCTCTCTTCTGTTCATTAGCCAGGAGCCCAGGAGTTTTCTTTCAACAGATCCTCTAGTCCAATACTTTCTAGATAAAGGCAGTTTATTACCACCAAGTAAACTGTGTTCCTGTGTTGTTTGTCCATATGTTTTCTATATTCTTTCTTTGGATCTACAGGGGATGTTTTATATTAGTGGCTTCTTTCTTTCTAAATGATCCTGATAGAGTAGAATATGCAGCAATAATTGATTATTCTCTCTGATTCTTCTTACTATTCTATCAAAAATAGGAATTTATCTCACAACTTGTGTGGAACTACCTATGGAGCAGAAAACTTTCAGGTGATATTTTGTATTAATAATGATGTTCATGTGTTATCTCCACAGTAATCTAACACTTAAAATAAATGGCCAGTGCAGAGCAGACTAAGCCGTGTTCACTTGCCTTACTGCTTGTAAGGAAAGGGTAACTGACTGAAGCAACCATATTTTGCTGTAATTTTCATGAAATGTCCCTTCTCCCTGTTACACTTCTCACACTCCCTTCTGATTAGTAACATATATCCTAGATATACACACTGGGGCTTCTCCTCAGGCATCCATCCCATTCCTTTATTGCATCTCTGCCATGGTCCCCCAGGCTCCTGTCTCCATTCCCCTCTCACACCTCTCTGGGGTTACTTCTTCTCCTCACCTGATCTCACATAGTCCCTTCATCCTCCCCACTCCCCTTGGGGAGTCTGTCTCCTGTCTGCAAAGCCTCTATCACTGTAGTCTGCTTGTGGTACCTACTGTAAGCCCTTTTGTTCAGCTAGGAAAGAAAGCAAGTACTTGAGCTGCTGATCTGAAGTCGCTGCCTTCGTTAACTTTTTTTGTACTACAACTCCCTTTGTACGGTGTCTTCTGAATGGAGGTGTACCTGATACCTGGAGCATGATTTAGTCTCACTTAATTCTTTGGAAGTTAGTGTAGCTTACAGGATCAGAACCAAACCCCTCTCAGGCTAATCATTTTCAAAAATCATATCAGTCAAGCTTTTTTTTTTCATTTCTCGCTTAAGTGCCAGAAGAGCCAATGTAAGGTGAGGGATAATGATCTACCTCCATTTAATAACCCATGATCACTATTTAATTTGGACCAATCCCATACTGTATGCTGCAGAGGTCTCTCTCTACTGTTCCACATCTGTTAAATATTTTATATATTTTAGCTTGATATTTATGTAGTTGAGATGGAGTATAATAAAGCCTGTTAAAATCAAGAGTGTATGAGGTTATATTGGGTATTCTGAGAAAGACAGATTTAGCAGGCTTAATGGAAACCATTCACTCCTCTATTGAGATGTCAGATTTGTTTCTCACAGTTTTGCACATTATGTTTAACTCAGTTCTTTCCATCAAAGACAACTGATGTCTTCTAGAAACACAGTCAGACATGGTTTCCTTCTTAGTTCCAACTTCTCCAGAATAAATTAATACCACAGACAGTGGCATGCACATGAAAAAGATCATTCCATATGCAAAATGACTTATCGATAAAAACGTAAATGCGCACAACTTACTGTCTACATATACTGGAATTCTCCTAACTTCCTTCTGGGGTTAACATTTGACATTTGGGTAACACATTTCCATTATGGCTCAAAACTCTTCATATGATTTTCCTAAACCTTTAATCAGTCAGGAATGTCAGACTGGTTAACACCACAGTGATATGTCATTTAATGCTCCACCTCGTTTTGAGCAAACTGTTCTACAAAGCTTGAATGTCAACAGATGGACAGAGCATTACAAATATGTCTCTGCAACTAGGCAATTCTGTCCACAATTCTCTGCTGTCAGTATTTTCTCAAAAATTGAAGTGTTCATCCTCAAGACTCCTACCCTCAAGCAGGACACGTGTCTTTACCAAAGGCCAACCTCCCCACTGATACACCAGGTAGGCTTAGAGAACTGAAGAAAGAAGTATCCTTAGATGATGTTCTCATGGTTACAGCCGTGACCATTATATACTCAGGAAGCAACTGAGAAATACAGACCCAGCCCATAAAATCTGGCAACAAATCTCACTGTCATTCCCACTAACACACTTTGAAGCGATCTCACTAGGCAGTGATACTACTGCACTCTTTGCAAGACCCTAATGTTTAAACTGGAGTACACCAGCCTGGAAACGGTGCAGTGCTACAGCGAATATCGTGTACAGACAGCCTGTGAGGTAAGCAAGGACCCATTAGAGAGACAGACGTATCTACTATTTCCCATCATTTACATCCTTAATCTTTAAACCAAACTTCTACTCTATTTGTGCAATTAAGCACATTATTTCACTGACTGTGCACAGCTCTTGGAGGATTTAGTCAAGCTCTTAAGCAATTCTGAAACACACTGTGCGTATTTGTCTAAAAATGTGCCCTACTTGTATAGCACGGACAGGTAACAGACTTAATCGGAAAACAAAAAAGCAAACGTTAAGGAAGAAATGCTCTCAGGGGACAATAACACAAGGCAAAAGATACATTACTGCGCACTGAATTACCTACACAAGCATTTGCTTTCTCATTACAGCATTAATCTTTGCATGTGTGATACTGGAGTTGGTAGTGTTAATCCTTTACTTTGTTCTGCAGGAAATCAGAGTGCTGCGTGACACTATTGGCTTTGGCCCCCATCAGCTTCTGACAGCAGGAGTATTCCCAGAGGTCAGGAGAGCATCTCTGGCAGAGAGAAGAGATGCTCTTCTCTTCTACCCCTCTTACAAGTACCACGTCAGATAATTCAGAGAAATTCACCGGACCTCTTTCCCATGTCCCAGAGTTTCTTCTCCTCTTCCTTCCCACAGACCCAGGATCATGTAAGCTATCTCTGGCTATGGCCCAGTCCTTTATTGTTACAGCCCTTGTATTCTGTTCCCATTCACGTCAAGCTTCACAAGGCACCCTGCATTCTCCATGCTGATGCAGGAGGAAGGGCTGGATTAAGGAAACGCAGAATTACACAAGAACACACCAGCAAAATACCTCCTTGACTGAGCCCCCCATTGCTGTCTGGTAGTGGAAAGCCCCCTTTGCAGGACTAGGTTTTAGTCACAAGTACAGAATAAGAAAAGTATTTTGAATCTTGAAGATATCGAGCACAAAAAGGAGATAAATAGCACCTGCACTTGATAAAATAATAAATGCACAGAACTTTCCTAGCCAGAAGCTTACAGCACTACACAACACAACCTGCCTAAAGAGAAATGTCACCTCTTGATTTGTACTTGCAATATCACACCTTTCCTGCATGAATTTCCAAGTGTATGATAATGTACTGCAAGTCCTCAGAGCCAGAGTGAACTGCTGGATAGGTGGCTCGGGATCAAAATCTTCAGCAAGCCATAAAACCGGCCATACAGCTCGAGACGAGGAGTTCATCTCCCTAGCCCAGTGTCCCGTACCTGGCAGTGGCGCAAACCTGACGCTGCTCCTGGGCACTGCTGGCAAAGGGTGGTTCGTCATCCCAGTGACAACAGGCAAAGGACTTTGTTCAATCCTTGTGGCTAGCAGCAGAAGTTATGCTGTAGCATGGTGGGGGACACAGGATTGAGTGGGAGGTGTTACAGAGCTCCAGGGAGGCTCTGGCCAGGAGCTAGAGAGCTGAGCGAGGCTCCAGAGGGATGGCAGGTGGGCTTCGGGAGGCTGTGCCTGGGGCATCTCTTCCCTTTCATTAACCTACTGCTCTCCCAGCAATCAGACCTGGCCGAGGGATTTCTTTCCACTTTGGGACTCTAAGGAAAGAATGGACTGGACGTGCTGGGTGAAACTGGAGAGTGGGAGGGACTGCAGGCTGGACTGGTTTGGAATAACATGGCTCTCCGAGCTGACACATGAACAATTGCACCTGTCTCACCGTACTGCTGCATCCCTCGGTCTTCACATAGCCACTGTTCTGAGCGGGGAGGTTTGGCACAACGTTGGGAGCAGGCACAGCAGTGCAGAACTCCAGGTGGGCTGGTGACATGGGGCCAGCTGGCTGTGCTGCTGTCACCAGGCTGCTGCCACGCTGGGTGTGCATGTGGAAACACAGCCTACCCACCACCGTGGCACCCGCTGCCACCACAGCGGGGACACTCCGTGCCAGCTGCCAACACGACAAACAGAGTGGGGCACCTCCTACATCGCTCTTTACAGTCCTTATGCATTGTTGCTTCGTGTTTGGTCCTGCTGATCCTGTGAGAAACTCCCACAAAGGGGTGTTAGCACACGCTGATACCCCGGCAGGGCACCCAGGACATGCCCGAGTCCTGCTCACAGCTGGATGCTGGGAGGAAATGCGGCAAAAACCAAAAACTGTCCATTCGTAATCCTTGATAGTTCCCATCAAAAAACCCACAGGAGTACAGGAAATGCCTGACTGATAGTGTAAGCACTCATGTAAATTTGGGCAGGCTGGCAGCCTGATTTTCATCATTCAGGCTGGCTATATTCTTTGAAGATATGTCACTTCCCTGGATGTATGCAGCTGTGTGTTTGAAGCTCACACTAGCTGGACAAAATGATTTGTTCATGATTTTAATGTTTAGCCCTTTCAGGGAAAAAAATTCCAGCACTTCAAACTTTTGTGAGTCTGAAAGGCTCATTCAGTTTTTAAGGATCTGCCTTAGTTTTTTTATTACGATTATTTATTTGAAGCCTGAACAGGCAATTTGATGAATGAGAGAGAGGGAGGGTGGGACAGAAAGCACACAAATAATATATTGTATGTAGTTTTCCTAATTACCATGGAATGTCCTCGACCAATCAAGAAGACTTAATATTTTTGATATATTATTACATGGGGTTTCTTTTACGTTCTTGTTGCTTTTCTCTTTCCTTATTATTAATTATTCTATTCAGACTCATCAGATCTTATTTTCAGGACCCGATCCTGATGTCCTTGCTTACACAGAGCAGTAGTTACGCCAAGCACTGGATTCCAGAGCTGGAGGGATATTCCCTGCATGCAAGGCTGTACGCAAAGATGTTGAATTTCCCGCCCCTGCTGCTTCTCTGCATACTTTAACAATTTTAACCCTCTGCATATGTGCACAGTTGATTTCCTCCCTTGCATCTGAACCAATACAGAGAAATTTTAATAGTAAGGTGATGTTTTTTCATCAGTAGCTGCCAACACTGTTCTGAGAAAGGTTGTTGGGCTGTGTCTCCATGAGCCATAAAGCACAAAACATCACATCAGCTGCTCACGGGGAGCCCAGAACAGGTCTGATTTCACTGATTCTCCATTCCACTCATTCTGACATAAAAATATGGGTCTTCATTCTTTCTAAAGTGATAGACTGAGATGGAAGCAAGACCCAGGGCAACTCCTCCTTTTCTGAGAAGAGTACAGCTGTACTGATTTCACTCAAACCTGCTGACTTTCCCGTATGGTGAAAAATATTTATACAGTAATCCTTACCAAAAAAAGGAAAATACATCAGGGAATCATTTCTTAAAGAATAATAATTCTTTCAGTGCTCTTAAATCCGACCTATTCCACAGCAAAGAGATGCACCCAATGTTCTGCTGAATTTAAATATTTTGTTCAGGACAATCTTTATGTGCAGCAACATACCACTTCTTTTCATTCTATACTTTCCAGAGCATCAGGGAGTGTGACATTTGGACCTGCAAGCCACTGACTGTTTTTTGAAGCCAACCATAAGCCTCTGGGCTACTAAATTACTTAACAAAACCAGCACACTTTTCATTTAAGATCGGTCAGCATCCTCTCGATGATGGCATGGCATTACTTAAACTGCTGGAAAACTTCAGCAACTCAGGAAGTTTTACACCGATCGTATTCTGCCAGTAAAATTTTAAGTATTACGTAGTTAAAGAGACACCATTCACAGCTGCTGACTAAATATTAATATGATTTTTTATCTCCACTAGACTCCATTAGAATGCACCTAAACATTAAAAATGAGCACTAGATTTGGTGACAGTTGTTCCCTCACTGTGCATCACTATATGATTCTCGAGTCCTGTTTCTCTTTGCCCCGTTTGTGGTCTTATCCATGTGATTTATAGCACAAGCTGTAGCAGGAAGTGGAAAGAAATTCTAAATCAGCACTCATTCGTCAGACTTCAATACTAAGTGCAAAATACAGTATTAAGGCAAGATTGAAAGCTTTCCTCCTTCTCCTTGTGGAAAATATCTCCCTGCAAAGGGCTTCATGGTGCAGCAGAGGTAATGGGATAAGTGGTTACGAATTTTCCAATACTCAGCTGCACTGCACATGTGTGTTATCAGTCAGGGAAAAATTTAAGGCAGGTTCAAACATGCAGAGTACGCTCACGTTTATGACTTAATTGTGCTGAGAACCAGCACTGTTAGTTTGGATCAATGGTGCTGAGAGGAGCACTTCTAAGTCTCAAAGCTTACTACACCGATTTCCAATCATCATGCAAACTGTCCACTTACTACCCTGTCCCATAAGATGATGCCTTTTCCAAGAGACATTAAGGGGTTTCATTTCTGCTGCTCAGCTTTCTTTTCCATCCTGAACTTCCAGGCCGATCAGAGGATTCGTGCAGCCTGACATATGGTGCTTGTACTACATGCACTGCCGAGTTACTGCTTCAAAAAAAGACACAAGCCTATCTTAATTAGAGTTATGGGAAATCTTCCTAAGGCAAATTCTTCCCCGTTGCAATTACTGAGCACACCTGAGATGAAGGGATGGCAGGGGGAGGAGTTCTCTTTCTTTCAACATAAAAAATAGTATATTTGGTTATTTTTCACTATCAAAACAGGTAATAATATTTTCCAAAGAAGCAAAGAGGCTCATCTTTATGAATCATTATCCATAAATTTGCACAAAGCTGCAAGAAATAAAGGAAACAAGGTTTCCTGCCCTAGAGGGTGTACAAAATGATGTTACAGAGACACTTGTTGCACCAGAAAAGCACTTGGGAACACAAAGCACTTGCAGCATGCCGGCACAATGAGTAAAGACTCGAAATTATAGAGCAAAATTTTTTTCTAAGGTCTTTCAAGACAAGCAGATGCTTCTGGACTTGGAAATGTAAAGCACAGCCCTGAACCTCGGTGATGTGCAACCTGCCTCTCCTCTGGGATGTGTCCTAGTGAAACCCAGTGTATCTACAGCGCACTGGCAGGGTTAGAGCATCAATCATTCGCACGCACGCCTTTTACCGGGGAGCTGACACCCTTCTGCTCTCTTCTGCCCAGGACAGCATCTGGGCAGCCACAGCCCCATGACCCCAGCTGTGCTGATCTCTTGCAGACAGACGGGCAGAGTACATAGGTGCAGGGAGAGAAGTGGGGATCAGGTATTGGGGAAGGTGTCTGAAGCAAAGGCCATTTGCTTTCTTCATAGAATCACAGGACCATTTGGGTTGGAAGGGACCTTAAAGACCATCTAGTTCCAACCTCCTGCCATGGGCAGGGACACCTTCCACTAGACCAGGTTGCTCAAAGCCTCGTCCAGCCTGGCCTTGAACACTTCCAGGGATGGGGCATCCACAGCTTCTCTGGGCAACCTGTCCCAGTGCCTCATTAGACTCAGACTTTGAGTAGCCACGAGGTTGCCACACAAAGCTCATCCAAGTTGAGCGCAACATTGAAAAGAAACACTCCTAAAGGGTTAGATCAGTGCAAGTGTGCTACAAGGCAAGTATTAGCATTTGATGACTTTGGGCGGCTGCTGTACCGGGTTTTGAGGGTTTACAAGGAGGAGCTGTTGTTTTTATCAATATCTGCAGAAATGCAAGTTGTATTTCATGGGAAAAGCTATTCCACTTAAATGGAACAGCTGATGAGGAGTAACCCCCTCAAATTGTGTTAACACCTGGTCCATTTAATTTCTGCTTTGGATGAGATTATGCAGTTGAATTCTAAGCTGCTCAGTGAAGGAGGCTGGAAGGGAAATGCTGACACCCTCTTACCACGGCAGAACTGAATGGCGTTGCTGTAAAAGGTACTGCAATTTCACATTTGTGGTGTGAGCTAAATGGGAAGTAATTTGTCGTCACTAATATAAACCACATTTATCAGTGCAAAAGTTATCTTACATTTTTGGATATGCTCTAAGAGTGTTTAAAATTAACAAATGCTGGTGTGTGACCTTAATGCATACTAAGCAGCCAAGATTATAAATGCAGATCCATAGCCACAATTGCATTTTTTTAGATAACCCCCTCCGATATCTACATTAGAACACTGCAAATGGGGCTTTTTTCTAAAAAGAATACATATTAATTGGGGCAGGTAAAGATGCCACTGGGACACCAACCTGAAGAAAACACCTAAATGAAGCTGCCATACAGCAAACAACAAAACCCCAAATCGAGAATATGCATGTTATAAATCACGAGGACGTTAAGCAAATCTGACAGTACAAGGACCCTTGAATTCAGCATCTAGGACAGGGAGAGCTGTGAAATGGTGTTGGATCTAATGAAATACTGCCTTCCTCTAAAAATAAATACATAATATTTCGTAAATAGCCCTATATGAGCTGCAAATGAGCTGCTTACATGGACCTTTGGAGCATCTCATCAGCAATATTAAATTCACAGAAAAAACAACGCAAATAAAAATTATTCTTATCCTTTCAAACAGTGCTTTAAAATAGGTTTTCAGGAACATGCAATTACCCTGGCTGGGAATGGAATGAAAACTAAGCAGAAACACGTGTAATCATTCCTTAATAACAAACTACTGTTCTAATTTACTAGCCGGATAAGCTCAACTTCCATACCGTATACGTGCAAGCTCCTTGCTCCTAAGAAAGCTCCGTCACAATCTCATCAATCCAGCCCAACCAGCAGGGATTGAAGGCATTCAGGAAATCCTGCCTTCGCCCCTCCACTCCCCAGGTTTCTCCACGTATCACACCCCACGGTCGCTGCAGTGATCTGCAGTGGGGCAGCAGGGCTATCCCACAGACCATGCCAGCTGTGATCCTGAAGTCTAGTCTGTGCACTGCTCTGGCCCACCCAGAAACCAAAGGCCGCTCAGAGATTCTCCACTTTGGGAGAGATGGTAGAAGGGTCTCTTTCTGAGCTCACTACTATTTTCTTGACATTCATGACTTTGTGTGTGCACTCCTACTTGCTGTCTAACTTTTTCTCACCCTAATGTTCACCCCAGTCCCTGTCTGGTTTTTTTTCTCCTTACAAGCCCTTATTTCTATATATAAATTATATATAAACTTCTGCCCTTAAAGTGTTCTTAGGACACTCAAATGTGAATATATACCAAATGGAAGCAACAATGCACGTTCTAAATATTACAGTGGTCAAATGGTCCCTTGTAGCAAGTATTAGCTTGGTTTTGCCTCAGTCAGTTCGTTAAACTCCTGGCTCAATAAACCTTGATGCACTTCTCAAGTCGATATCCGGTTAATATTTCATGATTGAGCACCAAATAAATCTGTTTCCCCGTGCCCTGGGAAACGCACATGACCTGCATACAGCCCAGGGACCCGAGGTTTGATCTCCTCCCTCCTGCTCTGGGGAAGGTGTTTTCTGTTGCGCTCCTGCTACCTCCTTGCTCCTACCTGCTGCAAGCCCTCCTCTCTCGAGGCCGCTCTGGCCTCTGCTCACTGAGAAGCAGATGACACATCTTTTGTTTGGCTCTTTACGCCAATGTGCTCCCTCTGCTCTGAGTGCTTCCAATATTTAGGCTTTGGTTTAGCCAAGCACAGTGCAGGTGCTGGAAGCTTAGACCTACAGCCCTGACGGCAGACTTGCTCAGATGGACCTTGAAGACCGACCGCTTTTCTTAACTGCATCTATGCCTATTACTAGCTGTGGCTTCCAGCTCCAGAAGGTTCGTCTGCCATGACTTTTCTTGGGATGTTTAAGAAGCAAAAGAAAGTAAAGGCCATACACCCTTGTCCCTCTCCTTTGCCTAGCTGTGGCGCAAAGAGGGGAGTCACCTTTTGGGTATCTATTGCCAGCCGCTGGCCAAGGAAGGCACTGGAGCAGCAGAAGGAAGTGTTTGGGCTTCCTGTGTCACCCGTATCCTCCCTTATTCCCAAGAGGAATAACAGGGTATATTCAGGGAGAGAATAAGTTTGCTCTTGAAGGAAGGGAAATAACTGCCTCAAAGAAAGGGGAACGGTGCTTTAGCGTTAGTGTGTCACGCAGCCTAAGTGCTTGAACACGACAGGTATTACAGCCTGTCATGGGCGATGGCACGGCTCCACCGCTGCGGGAACACCTCACCGCAATTACTGCTTCTTCCTCATGATGCACCTATTGGATAAGAAATGCTATTTTTCAGCTGAGAGCCAGTAACTTGTCCAAGCATGGCAATGGTGCTAAGACTGAACCTAATTTTCTGAAATACCAAATTCTGTCATTCGCACTTACAGTGCTTCCAACCAAGACTGACCGTATAATTTGATTTTCAGCGTGCTTGTAGGAAACTCCACTCATTAGCCAGCTGAGCGAGCACAAGTTAAACAAGAACGCTCATGTCCAGCATCGTGCTACCCCTATCCAAAATCCCTCTAAATTTTAACTTCAGGAATTACATCCCACAGGTTTATGCATCATAAAAAAAGGGGTGAGGAAAAACCCCAAATTACGTTTTATGCAAGAAGGATGAAATCAACCGAGCAACACACAGTACTGGCAGGACTACAGGCAGTTTAGGCGAGCCACGCTGCCTGCTCCAAGCCACTGGCACACTCGAGGGAGAGACCTGCAGCAGCCCCCCAGGACAAGCTGTACTGGACCCAACTGGTAACTCCAGTGTCAGGCAGAGAGGCTCCCAACACCGGCAAGCACTGCTGGTGCCACCTCCCGATGCTCCCCAGCTGTTCTATCAGCTTTAGGAAAACAGAGACAAGTGACACATCTGTCAGGCTCTCTCCTGGCAGGAAATGCCCAGGGCTGTGCAGCACAGCAGCACGGACCCACGGCGATGCCGGCTGGTGTCGGCTCTGCAGGTTTCCCAGGAATTCTCTGCAGCCCTGGCAGTTGCTGGGAGTGAGACCCAGGGTACAGTCTGCTGCTTTTAATTACTGTGCTTGCAGGGCATGACTGTTCTTTAGGAAACTTCTGATTTCCAGGTCAGAACTTTCGTAGATCAGGCTCGTTCCTAGTTATATACTGATCCTTTTGAACCCAGACGCTTCAAGGGATGTTTTAAATTGCAGTGACAGAGACCTACGCTTTTCTTACTGCGTGCGATCGTGCCTGCACAAGTTGGGGGGCAGACAGTAATAAGCAGCTTTATGATTTACTTCACGGTGACAGTCTGAACTTGTGAGCTTTTAGGAAAAGCAGAATCGTTTCAAATTAATTTCTTTTTTATGTTATTGCTTCAGTTTCAGCATTCAGAAACCTTAGATGCAGGGCAAAAAAAATTTAAAAAAAGAGAGCTCAACTGAACTAGCGGCTCCCAAACTTGTGTCTATCGCACTGGCTCTCCTCCTGATCTCCAGATGAAATGAAACAGATGTGAGGGGAAATGAATGGAGCAGCCAAAGTAAACGGTGTGACTTGGTCAAAAGGAACTCCCTCTCCCCGGCAAGATTTCAAGACTCCCCCCGCACCAAAGCCAGATGAAGGGATATAAATACTTTGCCATTTACACCTGGTTGAAGCTTTCTGCATTTCATTTCCCTTCTCGCCCCCGCTCCCTTCCTTTCATCTCCTCCTTATTCCAGCCATCCCCTCCTTATACATGTAAACAGCCACACATATAAACACACAGTAAAATATGGGACAAATAAAAAAAGAGCATAATTTGCAGGTAGACATATTCTGCTATGTGAAATGCTAACTAAATACCCTGTAAAAAATTCTAGAATAAGTTATTCTTAAGACAATTTTGGAGCTACAGTCCAGAGCTGGAACTCCAGTTAACAGTTTGTGCAGTGTGGCTTTGAGTTAAAGATGATTAACATTACCAGACCTGTCATTAAACCAACTATTTTCTCTCTTTAATGTTACCTAGATTTTTGTATTGGCATCTTCTTTCAAACACAGACATAAATTGTGCAAAGTATGTAAATAACTACATTGTTTTTATTAAATACTAACCATATCTCAGTTTATCGTTAATCTTGTGCTGCTTATAAACTGCTCCAAAGACATTGGAGATGCTCAACAACATCTGAAAGAGGGCTGTCGGGGTGAGGAAAACTATTGTGCCAACTCAGATGGCAACAAGCAATATGAAACTCAGAAGGGGATTTCAACCAGCTGATGTGCTCGTTTGAGGCTCATCTGACAACAGAACTAAGTTATAGAAGAAAAATTATTTGACACAAAATAGGAGAGAAAGACAGAGCCCAGATGGAGATGAAGGGCAAAACCCTGGGCAAGCATTTGTCACGGATTGGTGTCAGGGCTCACCCAGCTGCTGGAATTGAGAGAAAGCCGTCCATGCTCTTGTTTGGTGAAAAAGCCACAAGCTGCGTGAAGGGCTGATGTAATCCCAAACACCACGGGGTAAGGGCAGTGAGAAAAACGTGTAGGCACTTGTTATTTAGTTTCAATCTACTAATTTGTTCTTCAAACATAGGTCAAGAATTACTGTCCCTAACAACCTGTATCAACCCCTATGTTTGTTTGCCCCAGTTCTTATCCCTGGGGGGAAACTTGGAATTCCAAGTGAGTGCAATAGCAGAGCTTGGGAGGGCCGGCACAACTCTGGGGGGTACAGACCCCCACCTTGTTGCAGAAGGGGCTGAGGGGAAGCCTAAACTGTGAGAGGGAAAGAAAACAGACTTCCAGCAGAGATGGTCACTGCTGTCTGCAAAGACCCAAGAAAATTAAAAGTACATCGGTCCAACAGGCTTGGACTGAAGCACAGCAGCTGGCACGTGCTGGTTGAGCTCCTCGCGACACCGACTTCCCCCAGCAAGCTGCCAGCTTCCCCTCCTTATCAGGGACACCTCCACCCTACGCACGTGGCCAAGGTGTTTCTACTCTGCACGTGACATACGCTGTTGTCTACTCTTGGTCCTGCCTCCCAGGGGAAAGGATAGAAGGGTTGTAGTGAAAAATCTGCATAGGTGGCTTTCTAAAGTAGCTTGTTGCACTCTAAAAACAAGAAAGCTTCAAAAGCAGCTAGTAATTCAACAATCTGCTTCGAGGGGATCTCTAGGGTCCAGGCTCCCACAGGGCTCACCCCGTTTTGTCTGGATGGTGGCACCCCACAGAGAGCACCCCATGCCCTGCCACACACTCGCTGACTCCACGCACGCTGTGTGCACTTCAGGTTCGTTAAAAAGCCCGTCACCATATCCTGCTCAATTAAACCCAGGAAAAATCCACATGAACCATTTGTTGAGGTAAGTGTTGTGAATACCCCACAAAATAAACTTAAAGCCAACATGAATTGACAAGGCTTCGTTTTCCCTCATGAATATGCATAACTGATATATAAAATGCTAATCTTGCCCTCCTCCACTTCCTTTCTGCCTTCTCCGTCTGCCCCTTTTGGAATTAAGCACTTATCTCCTATGTAGTAAATAGGGCTCCATTATGTGAAGGGCTGCAGAATTTTAATGAATTGCAAAATATAGTTAATTATGGAAAAAAAAAGACATCTTCTGCACTTTTTCATGTAAATTAGACAAATTAATTGGTGTTCAGTATTTTTTTTAAATGCATGCAGCCCTAGGAGGGAAGAAAAAAAAAGCTACTTGACAATTCAGCCATGGAATGGTAATAGGGGAAGGAAAACAGAGGGGGCATTTCTGATACACTGCACTAATCCAGCCTCCAAAGTGAATACTTCCTAATTCCAATCTAGAATCGTGAGAAAGTTACAGAAGTCTGTTCTCACAAACCAAGTTATTACATTTTTAAGTTTTCACCTATTTGAGCTCCTGAATCTCAAGGATTAATATCAACAGCTAGGTCTAAAGGTAGCATGGAGCAGAGCTGGTATCGTGCCAACGCACCTTGCCAATTCCCCGTCGGATAACCCCAGCAGTCGTGTCGGCTTGTATGGAAGCTCAACGGTGGGCGCAGATGTCCAGCTGGGACCGCAGTGAACCTGTTAGGGGAATTTTCAGCTACCTTTTCCCAGCATTTGAGTCCAGAATTTGCAAGACAAAACCCTGTTCTAGTTGAAACCCTGACCACAAAGAAGCCAATGGCAAATTGCATGTGTTCTAGCAGTGTATGTTACAAAAAATTAAATATAGCTCATGAGGTTTTGAGTCCTTCAAAAAACAATATAACAGCTGCACTGGTGACCTAAATAAAGCACCTACATCTTGCTTCAGGCTTCCCAAATCAATGCTCGTGTACGCAGGCAGACACTTATGTACCTATGTGTTGCTGGTGGGCTAGAGGAGTTCTGTGCAGTGAAGAGCACTGTCAGCTGCAATGAAAGAAATGGGTTTATTTCTCGAAATGTAAAATTAACCTTGGATAGTTTCAGGGAAGGCTACTGCTGCAAAACAACACAGTAGTAACAATAATAGTATCTATTAAAATTACTACATAAAACATGCTATGGCACGTTAGGACTATTCATTTTAAATAATATTACCCGTTTACATAGCAACTGACCTCTATAAAAGAAGCATTCATGCAGATTTATTTATGTGTATCATCGCAACACCATCACACTAATTTTTATTTTTTTAATTAACCTGGCTGTGTTGGAGAAGTGTCCCATTCTGACCAGCTGAGGCCAGAATCTGCTCACATGGAGCAGGACTTTGTGTCCTGAAGACCTCCAAAGCCAATCACTCCTATCAGAATAACAGTGAAGCACAGAAATGGATAGCAATATTGTTTTTTCTGATATACCTTGTGGTCCAGTCACTGCGTTGCTCCTCTGTTTCATACATGCATTCAATATGACTTTATTGGCACACAGAGAAAGCTATTTTTCCCTTTGTTTTACTACATCACAACTCATAGGGGTTCGGTAAGTTTAGGATGGTTTAATACTTGATGATACTAAATGCCTTGATGGGGATTAGGAATTCTGGGTGTTATACAAGCACGTAAGACAGAAGATCCTCAGGAAGAAAAAGGTGCTGATTGTAGCCACAGGAGAGAGCAGCCTCTTCCTCACAGGGAGATGACAAAGCAGGAACCCAACTCAAAGGGCTCTGAATCTCTCCTAGAATTTCTCTGCCTCTCCTCTAAACACAGAAAGATCCTGCGGACACTAAAAAGGACTAAAATTGGCCTTCAATATTATTCCTGTATCTTCTCATCAAAGAGATTATAAGTGAAAACATCTAAAGTGTCTCTAAGTTCAAAATTCATTACAAATATTAACAAAATTATCTTCATAACATTAATATGAGGTAAAACCATGGAAATTTTCTTTCCTGTTTTACAAATGGAATGATTGATATTGTTTAGATGGATCTTAACATTTAAGCAATATTAAAAATCTAAATTTAAAAGGAACTTGACTCTGATGGAAGAATGATAAATGCTAAATGCAGTTTTATCAAAGTAAGAGTTCAAAGCAATGCAAACCGCAGCTGATCCTACTGACATGAAGAAAGCATGCCTGAGAGATATCAGAGCTTGTTTCAGGAACTGATTTATTTGAAACATGAAACGTTCCTTGGAAGAAAGTTGCTGATTATAATTTTTTAAGAAGCAGTCAGTAAGTCATTCGGTAAGTTGGGCCAAAGATAAACTTTGTTGTGGGCCATCTGTAGACAACTTGAAAGGTTGAAAGTGCTGAATGCATTAGAAAGCACTAGTTAACAAACTATATCCATATTAAATCCTTGCAGGAAACCTGCCTGCTCCTATGAGACATTTGTGCCTTGTCAGGAACTTAAAACAATTAGGCAGGGTTTAGCAACCCAGCTTTTAAGTAATGGAGGGAAGCTCTGCTAATATGATTCATTTTATTAATCATGATTTAAACTTTAAAAAAGCCTTTACACAGTATTCTTTCCATCACCAATCTCTTTGCACGGTATTAGAGCTGTCTTACATTTGTTTTTCAGATAACAGACCTAGGATCAAATGCCCTTTGAAATCAGGACAGGTTTTTAGCGTTATTGGGATCAGGCAATGAATTAGCTTTTAAGCACTTCAGCATCTCCTTAACTGTTAAGCAGATGCTACATTCTACCTCTAGCCACTAATGAAAATTAAGACTGTTTTCAGTGCTTTGCTGAAAAGAACGGAGTGAAGCGCTTCTCTCCTAACCAGGCCCAGGAATCAACAGAACCAGTGAGCAGAGTGCTTGTTTCTAAGGATACTTAATTTCTCTCTCTAATAAATAGGATATGCAATTAGCTTACATAGAAGTATTTGACATAATTATTAGAAACCGCCTAAGCAAAAACATACAGGTCAACTTTGCTTTGCATTTCCTCCTAGCAAGAATTGTCTTACCTTCTGTTTGTAGGGTCATCTAATTGTCATCTAATTGATTAGATTGTCATCTCATAAATGACAATCACAACTGAAGCCTGTGAAGGTGTGATGCATACGAAATACAATTGATAAGTTCATGCTTCTACTACTGTTACATCTAACTCAAATCTCATGTAAGTCAGGTTCTGCTATGAACAAGAGGAGTGACAACACACAATAGCAGGAGATGATAAAATCTACTTTGGTAGGCACACCACAACCATAACATCTTGGATCCAACATGAAATTAATGAGCTCTGCTGTTGAAGGGTAAATTAGTCTATGCTCAAGTCCTACCAGTCTGCATTACACTGTGATCTAATCTGTCAGCAAAAATATCCTAAATCTTGTATTATCAATTGCAGCATGTTTGATGTAAAACCAGTATGAAGTTTCAGGCTCTGTTTTTCCACCACTGCAATCAGTAACAGCTCCGGCAGCGACTGCCGTGCGGAGCAGGGTCTGTCTGTTAGGGGCCAGCTTCACAAAGTTGAGCATCCTTGTGCAGGACCAATTAACATGGAAGTGGCCTTGATTAAAGGGAGAAAGAGAGGGAGAGCACCAATGTCTTTGCTGTACTATAACATCTGGAGCAGCACAGGACTGCCAGCTGGAATTACCCTCTGACCCTGGTGTGGTTGTTAATTGGCCCAAGGTCCCCACCCAATGATGAGTAAAGGGCCTTACCCAGAGCTCAGATGCGTTTCAGTTCAGACACAGGGTCACCCAGCCCCCTGACAGCGGCGAGAACGCACCCTGCTCCTCCTCTAGGAATCAAACCAGCCTGGAGATGCCTGCTGCTGTAGGGCTGGGGAAGGGTGGACCCTCCCTACAGCTTCTCACACACCTGGGGTGGGCACAGCACCATGCACCCAGCGTGAGCAAACCACACATTCGGTAACTGCATTATCACCACCCCTGCAGCTAGTTAAGAAAAAACTGGTTTAGAAAAAGTTAGTTGAAAGTACATTTTAAAAAACAGGCTCTGTATAATAATTGATGAATTCAGTTAACATTATCAAGCTTCATTGATATTTGTCCAGATAACGAAGTACTGCTAACAAAATTTATTTGCTGACATATACTCCCACAGTCCAAGGCGTTACCAGATGATTTTGCCTGACACACAGACATTCTACAAAATTAATGGCTTCGAATAGCATTTCAAAGATATCATTCATTTAATTCTGATTCCTATCTGCCTAGAACAAAACAGGAGATCACAATGTTTTTATTAAATTTCTCTGCCAAGCAAATTTCTTGTGACAAGCATTAATTATCACTATCTAACCTTTACATTATCCACACTGGCATACGCCCTTCAGTTTAAGTTTTTTCAAGTAGAGACAGCACATGAATCTCAGTGTGCCCTTTTAAATACAAATTCTAGTGCTAAATGTATTTTGTGTACATAGAATGGCCATTGTACGGCATTCTTTCTACCTGTACCATTTTAGAAATTTGTCTCATCTACCTTTAATTGCTGAAAAATTCATCGCTGTCATGAGGAAACTGTGAGATGGTTAAGTACCTTGAAGTAGTTGTAAATTTGCTTAATGTTCAGGCTACATTTTTTCTCTAAATAAATCCGTATTCCAAAGTATGTTACCTTAAGAAGAAACATTTTAAAACAATGGGATTATGAAATACTAAAAGACAGTTAACAATTAGTATAAATAGTCCCCTCCCTGAAATGGTCCAGAGGTATCACAGTATACTGTAAATTAGGAAGCTGCCACTACTCTTCCAATCCCTAGTTTTCAAGGAAGTAGCTTAGAATTTTCCCAGAAGGTCACAAATTCTGGCAAAGAAAAGGTGATTTCTACAAAACATGTGTCCACATCTTCTCAGTCCAGTGTTCCTCATCTATAACAATGTCCACTACTGCTTTCTAACCCAGAAATAAAGGCAGCCAGCTTTCAAATGAACACATTGTCCCTTACTTCAATCACATTTCCAACAAATGAGCTAGTGATTTTCACCATGAAAAGTGATCATCCTTAGCTCTCTATTGACTCTGGCCTTTTTTTGCTTACAGGTTTTTGTCCAATGTCCTTTTCCCAAAGCCTTCAGTTAGACTGAAGTGATACGTACTTGACGAGCCTCTACATAAATTTTAGAAAAATTCTGTTTTCCCTGAGCAGAGACACTCAACCTCCCAGGAAATCAGGTTTCACTTTCAGTATGTCCCAAGCTTCAGCCTTAAAAACCTCAACTGCCTTGTTATAATGTTCTGCTCAAGAACAGTGAGAAGTCTTGTCCCCAGCATCCCAGAGGAAGCAAGGAAGTCATGCTTCCATCGCACTGGTGTTGTGTCCCTTGCACCCAGGAGACCTGAGGATGCCATCAATTTACACTCACTGCTGGTGAGGCTGTTACAAATTCAGCCCAACACAAACACAGGGGGAGGTTTTGAATTATGGCGTGAAGGATTCTTGCGATCCGTTCACAGCCCCTGCTCACGCGTCTGACAGCTGGTGCTCTGCCCAGCAACATCAGCAGGACAGCCTCCCCATGCCCGAGCATCTCCAGCTCCCATCCTGAGCTAACAGCTGGCCTTTCATGACCACTCGCCCTCGTACCACCAAAGGAAGGTAGTGTTTATTTGCCTCAGAATAGGACGTAACGTGAAGGAAAGACTTGTCCTTGGGAACACCAGGAGTTTGTCCCCAAGATGGAAATTAAAACCGAGTTCTCATTTATCTCCTATATCCACCCTGAATACTTCTCCACCTCTGCCACCTAATCATCCTTTGCTTCCGCTTGACTTAGCCAATTCCTGTGAGGTTGCCTTCCTCGAGCTGAACACTGAGAAAGATGCTCATGACTAAATAAATGGACATTGAAGAAAAAAAAAAAGTCAGGGCCCCGAGTCCCCAGACTTACTCGATCACTCTACTAGCGAGTGAGCCGTTATGAGCTCTGTCTCAGCAGGCTGCTACAGAGCACCTGACCGTAATAACCATTGTAACTTGTGGTGATGAGAAGGCTCACTACTAACCTACTCAGCCTTTCACAAGGGCTGGGAAAGACCAACTATTTCTGTCTGGATTAGCAAAAGGATAATTAGAGAGTCTGCTTTATTCACATCTGACTGCATTTACCATCTGACTGCATTTACCATCTGACAGCGCAATCTCCAATGAGTGGATCTGCTCCAGCTGAGGCTTTGTGTTGCCTCTGTTTATACATCTTCTGTACAATACATTTAAAAGTGCCTTACATACCTTAATTTAGGATAGACCTGTCTGCCCTAAGGAATGGACAGAAGGAAGAGAAAACCATCCTTGAGTCAAGCCACCCTCACCATGTCCCACAGAACAGTCCTGGAGGGGAACACTATTTCTGTGACATGACTTTTCTCCTCGTTGTGGGGCAGGAGCTGAGACTTCGGGCCCTTTGCACACACAGGCTCTTTCCTCTCCCCCATAGGAACTGGAGCTGGCAGTTAATGCTCTGTGCAAAGGCTAGGCACTGCTTCATTAATAAAACAATAGCTACCAAAAAAAAAGAAATAGAAAAAAAACCCCAAAACAAAACAAAAAACCAAAAGGAAGGAACAGCTCTTTTTAACAAAACTATATATTTCTCTGAAGCATTTCCTTTTCCTAGGACAAACAATGAATATATTCTGTGAAACAGGTTTAATGATAAGGCTTCAATACCAATGCATCCTGAAAAGACCCCTGTTCCACTGGCACATGCCAAATGATCCCCAAAAATAAGAAGGAAACTGAAAAACTTGGAAGGACTGGGTCTATATATAAACTACCACGTGCGCACAGGTAACCTGTTACCATTGCTCCCTTCCCGCTTCCTGCTCTGGACAACTGCCAGCAACAGAGGTAGGGAAACATCATGAAGAAACTTGTTTTCACGGGGTTTCTAATAGAGGGCTGTACGTTCAGACACAACGGAGAGTTCCTACGTGCATTCCCAACCTGGGCATGTTCAGCAAACTGAACTCCTGAGACTCTGGCAGTTCATTCATCAAAACTCAAAGCCTTTTTTCCCACTTGAAAAGGTTTTATTCTTCTTTATTTTCTTCTTTTTTTATGGCTAACCTTTTGCCTCCTTTTGTGAGGCAGTTTTCTATCCGTTTCATCTCCTCCTTCTCCGACTCTTTACCTTTGCCATTAATCTGCAATAGGCAAACTTGTCAAATGTCACCAACACCCAAAATGTAATTACAGCCGGCTTGAATGTTCCTTCTTTCTTTTTATCAAAAATGTGGCTCTGACTTGCAGCGTGACTGAAAACAACTCTTTCTAAAGAAATGCAATTCAAAACCCAAATGCAGCTCAAACTACAGCATTTGGTTTGAGCTCTGACATCTATGTCCTAAGCCTCTATTTTAATACTCAGAGGCATGTTCAGAAAAACGGTACAAGAGAATCAGAGTGCAACTTTTGTGGATTCTGAATTTTTCAATATACCGTATTATGAAGCAAGGTGCCATGTGCATGTAAGCCCCCAGTGCAACTGTGATTACAACAGGTATCTGGATATCTCATATTAGTTATTTAGGAAGAAGGCACTTTATGAGCTGTTTTCTGGAACCGGAATTGGTCTCATGCCCTGATCTTACTATTCCTAATTTGGCCCTAAGCACACTTCTGTTGGTTAGTTCACTGACTTCATGAATACCCGGCTTCTGCCAGAGACTCCTATATTAAGGAGACCCAAGAAAGCAAGCACTGACCTATTCCAAATGGCAATGGAGTTTCCCCAGAGCCCACCATAGCTTCCCAACTCAGGGTGTGGATGTGCCCCATGATGACACCCCAACCAGAGCTGCCCTGCCCAACAGCAGAGATTGCCCCGGCTGACTTGGAGCCAGCCCGCAAGGAGCACTGGAGGGTTAGTGAACTAAAATGTGTCTTTGGGCAACTTGAGCAATAGCATTCCGCAACACAGTCTCTCTCTGGCTCTGAACAGTGAAAAAATCTTTCATGAAAACCCTAAGGTCTAGTGAAAAGCCACTAAATCAGTGTTTAAGAGGATGGCTATCCAGGTAACAGACACACAAATTACAAACAATCATGTTTCGACTGGCAAAAGACTCAGGAATATTTGGTTAGGCTTCCCCACATCTTGGGCTTCTTCAAAACTGTTGCAACTCAGGGCAGCACGAATCTGTCCCAGAAGTTAGGGAGCTACCCTAACTGGTTTCTGGAGCAGCAGCTCACTGTTGCACGCACAGCAAGCTGTAACTCGGGGGGGTTGTGTTGGTTTTTTTTTCTGTCTGAACCCTCAGCTTTGCTTTATTGTAAGTTGGGAACTGCATTTACATGTGATTGGCTTTATGAAGCACATTTCCAGTGTGTATAGCAATAATTAGGCATTGCTAATTATGGCCACACTGTTCGTCTATGTGAAAGACTGTAGCTATATTCTGAGAGTTTTCTGACAAAGCTCTCTTGCATATGAAGCGTTAAACAGGCTCTGTGACCTCTGAAACATTAATAATTCAGAGTCATTCAATCCTAAAAACATAACACGTGACTTGCCAAGTGTGTATCATCCTTCAATTACAAAATATAATTATTTATAGTTTAATGATGTGTTCCATAAAATGAGCAATTCACAGTAAAGCACAGAAACTTAAAGGTGACATCCAGATAAGAGTTTGTCCTGAGCTGTTAATTTATATTTGCTGGAAGCACTGGGAATTTGCAGTTCTCAGCACAGCAAGGCCTGTCTGAAATGACATTAACTTTCAGCAAGGAGTCATGAACCACACCGTTGGTCCAAGATCACACATTAGGCTGCTGTGTACTATATGAGAAACTCAGATTCTACTCTGAAAAAATCAAGATATCTTTTTTCCCCCTCCTTTTCAATTAAGCGAAACTCTTAACACTTCTTACTCATTACTGTGTTGGTTATGCAAATACAATAATCAACACGTAAGTCTTCTACGTTTTGGGCTGCAGATCAATTTACAGTCCCTAAAAGAGACAGCAGAAAGCAATGGTTGAACAGGGTAAGCACAGGCATATAGAGTTTACTTGCTTATAATTTTGACACTAAGGAGTTTAAACTGTTCTCAGTGTTTAGCCTGGAAAACAGGAACATTTATCTACATTTTCATTCACCAAGCTGCTGATTATAACAACTGAACACAGATGCACAAATAGAACAAAATGTTCCATGGGAAGCAGAATTTAGCCTGATTACCTTTGGCTTTGTGTTTTGTGGCTGGATTATCTCACATGTAATGAGGCATGAGACCTGACTGAAGCTTTCTTGCAGCTGGGCCACTCAGAGTCCTCTTTCTCATTCCTTCCCCTTAATGTGGCTTCTTTGGGATATAAAACCACAGCCCAACCTGCAGCCTTTCTGTCAGCAGGGCACTGAACTGGATCTTGCTCTCCAAGCACCTATTCTCCTTAAACTTCCAAGGGATTAATTTATTTTGAGACTTAAACTCTGGTTTAAATGACTGACAGGTTCAAAAGTTACTGGGAGGACGACCTGAGCTATTTACTGCCCTGTTCACTCACTGACGGATGAGCAGACAATTTCTGAACCACCCCGTACCTGAACGCCAGTCCCATGGAGCGGACAAGCTGCAATCAGTGATGTTCTCAGGCTTCATCGACTGCTTACAAAATCTGACAGAAGAGTAAAAAGAAGTTCCCTGACTCTGTGATTCAATTTGGGCATCTGCTGCAAAGATGTTGCTGGCCTACACCCTAGCTTGGAGAAGAAACGCCTGAGCTTCTGCTACATCAATATGCTGAGGGAGCAGCATTTTGACCAGTGAACT
>NW_010232785.1:69336-79675 GCF_000690775.1 Eurypyga helias | reverse complement strand
CTGCTGCAACTATTTCCTCTCCAGCTTTTTCAATTGTTATTAAAAGAATGTGAAGAAATTGCAACCACACATAAAAAAGATTGTCCATTTTCTAACACAAACAGCAGTTCCACATTTTCTGCAATAGTGAGAGGGAAAAAACACAACCCAACCCTTTGGCTTGAAAGCCATTCACTTGCCTGAAGACAGAATCCTACAATCTGAGGAGAGATGGAAGGGAGCCTTCATCTTCAAAGAAAATAATGAGCTGGAAGATACCCCTATTTAATGTTACCACACAAAATTAGCCACACGAGTCTCATTTTTGCAGAGAAACTAGCTCAAGGGATGGCATAAACCAGAATTTAAATAGTGCAATCTTACCGCAGAATGAACATGTAATAGGGCAGGCCAACAGAGCACAGCAAGGAAATAATGTGTAGCCCTCTAGACTTCTTTAATTAAAAGAATCCAGAACAGAAAATGTGTCTAAAAACTCCCAAGGGCCTGAAAAAGCTAGATCTCAAGGACAGAGAATCCCCATCTACACCCACGTAAAGGTCAGACTTTGCAAGGGTAAAGTTTAAGTCACAAAAATGTTTAGAAACTTGGCACCCCAGAGCACACACCACCACAAACTCCTGTGTGTGGTCTAAAAATAACCACTACCTTTTACTGAAATGCCACAAGACCAGTAAAGCTGGGTCTTCACGCTGGCATATGCAGAGCACTTGCCGTGTGTGTATCAGCTCAAACAGGATTCCACAAAAAAAACCCAGCCCTCAGGTGCTTCTTTGGAGAAGATGGGGGAAGTTGCTCCCTCCTAATCTATGTGTAAAGGGCACACTCATTGCGCTTATAAAACTTCAAGGGAGAACGTTGTCTTGCCTAGAATTCGAAATAAAAGGTACTACAACTACATGTGAAGATGAGCACAGAGCAGGGTGGGAGGGATAAGGTCCCTTCTAAGGATCAAGTACCAAACATGGAAGTCAGCAGGCCTGAAGGATTCACGATGGGAGACACTGCTGCCCAGAGTGAACCCTCCGGGTGGGAATGAAGCACAGTAGATGATGTTTGTGGACGTCCATCAACTTGTCTCCTTTCAGAGACAGAGGAAGAAAGAAATCACATCAATACGACACTCACAGATAACTACACCTACTGACCAAGCTGTCAGTGGCACATGGTGAGCATCTCCTGATCAACCAGCTTTTGATTCTGCTGACTTCCACTTCTAATGCTCAAAATTACATGCATACTCAAACACATAATAGACACACATATATGCCAACACAGTAGATTACAGCTGACAGCTTTCTGAAAGCTACCAAAGTTCAGATAAAATGGGAGCCTGTTCAAGCTGTTGTAGATATTTCATCTGATTTGTCACATCTAAAACTTATGAAGGCATGTTAAGGAATATCATCTTAAAAGGACTGAACGGCCACTAAGCACTGTGGACTTGCAGATGTTAAAGAATATTTTGGGGTGAGGGCTACAGGAGGGAGGGGATGGGAAGAACAAGGCAAACAAAATTCTTCCTTGGTATTACATCTCCAGGGATGATGTTGCTATTTTTTGTTTAGTCCTGGACTGGAACATGAAAATACAGCGTGTCTGAATTCTCAGGGTTTCATGCTCTTTAGGAAATCAATGCCATCTTCCCCTCCAGGAGCCAGACTAACACTGCCTTCTCCCACCACCCTTACAGGGCTTACAAAATGATGGAAGAAATTTGGCTGATTTAACTGCAGCACCATAACCGTCATGTACTTGTAGCTGAGATTGTCAAGGGTTTGGTCTGAATCCAAGGCGCTAAGTGTGAATCTGCTAAATCTCCCATTTGCTGCTCTTCCCTCTGTCAGCCCCTGAGGTTTTAGGTCACCTAAACTTGTATTATCAACCACTGTGAATGGTTGATACAACCAGAACAGAGAAACAGCTCTGGGGATGATGCTGAGATTGACCTGAATTCCAGGATTTGCACTGAAGCACCACTCCCCTGAACTGCATCCCCCACAAACTGCACTTCCATCCTACTTGAACGTTCTATGGAGAAGCACGTCCACACGCTCGCCCACATCCCCACAAGCACATGGCCCGCTTCACACCCGTGGGGCTTGCGCTCCGCCCCTCTCTCACGCAGCTACCACTGGCAAAATTAAATGTTTCATTTACAGCAGAGATTGAGAAGAAGGAAGGGACAGGGGGAAAAAAATGAGAGTAGGAGAGAGCTAAGAAACAGACCAAGTATTCGGGTGCCTTCTCTCATCTTCTACAATCTAAATCAAATCAGTCATTTCTACCTCCACAGCTAGGTCATGCTGGGGACATTCTCTGGCACCCCGACAGCAACGTTAATAGAGACCAGACCAGACACGCTCTTTTTAGATCATTTCCCAAACCCCCAGAGAAAAAGGTGGCTAACATCTTCCCTAGGATTCCAACCACCTCCTCGGGTATTCTCGACAGACCAGAATTTCCTTGGATTTGAGGCTCCTGTAAAATGATCTTGTTCTTTTCCTCCCTGCGTACCAGCAGAAGGAACTAACGCGTTTTGATCATACGATCTCTCCGAAATTGCTACGAGCCCAACAGCGGGCGGCACAGCAACCACACACAGTTTAACTCCTACTCCCTAGTTAAACTCCAGCCTGACAGTTCATATTGAACTATTTTAGCTAAACCCAGATTACAGTCATTCAAGTTTTCCCCTGCCTGAACTGATAGGGAAAAAAAAAAAAAAGGCATCCACACGTAAAAAACTGTGCTGGCTTAATCAAAACAGTGCAACACCAGAGCTACAGCTAAAACTCCACGGAAAGGCAATTCCCAAGGAGAGCACAGCGCCCTGTATCCTTTGCCCCCGTGGATGTGCTCAGTGCATCACTCTCAGGCATTCCTTCCAAGAATCTTTCCTCAGGAACCAAACTGCCATATGTGCTGACATGTCTGTGTAGTCCAAAAACTTCCGAAACAGGAGTAATCGGCATGGAGAGAACCTTCCCGTGCAGCTAAAAACGGCTATGGAAACGTGGTTGGACTTGATGGCTTTCAGAGGCTGCTGGGGGAGCGGGCTGACAGGCAGGCAGACAGGACAGCTTTGGTTTGTGCCGAGAACAAAGTGAAAGTTTCATAATATTGACTGGAACTGATACGTTCCACAGGGATACTTTCGGCCTCGTTATTAAATATTTACTGTCTAATAGTGTACGGTAGCATGTGAGATAAGACAGCTTCTTACTGCCCTTGGCCCTACCAGTCACAGGTTTTACATCACACCTTCAGCTTCTTGAATTTTACACGTCGTAATTTTTGCTTTGTACTGTTTATTATTATCTTTTATTACTTTTGTTACTTTTGAAATTATAAAATGTTTTTCCTTTGCCACTGAATTGAGATGTTTTATTACCAGCTAATCCCATTTCCTGAATGTGCATTCATGACTTTCTGGCTTTTACCATTACACTTAGGAGCTAAACAAAAACCTCTTTTTTAAAAAAGTAATTACTCAGGTTTTCAAAATATGTCCAATCCATTTAGTTTCATTTGACTGTCTCAAAATTAAGTAGCAATCTATTTTATTTTGTCTGGCTTTTTAGTTACTATATCATATTACTGACTGAAAAGTTATTTTACATATCTGCTAACTGGTGTGCAATTTTTAGTCTACCCAGTACTTGGAAGTGATAAGCAAAGTTAGATGAAAAAACCATCTAAAAAGGTATATTAACCAATAACCGAAATAATCTTTATAATAAGAAAGTATAATATTGCTCCATATGGTTCATAAACACTCTAAATGAAGTCTAAAATTGAACCTTAATACTTGAAGTGATTCATTTGACACACCTCAGTTAAAACTTCGGTATCGTGCTGCCTGACTCAGAATTACCCTCGAGACTAGAACTTCATGCAACAAAGCTCTTTAATATTAAACTTTATTCGAGCGACTGGCACAAACGGTCAGCTTCATCAAGGGGTTCACAGTGCCTGCAGCTCACTTCAGCCTGTGGCCCTCTCCCCTCGCTTTATGACCTCATCCAGCCCCAATTATGTGGCCTATGAAAGACAAATCTCAAGCTTTCCATTTACCCTTCTGAAATCCATTTTATATTATTAGGTTTTCTTATTTCAAATGCCACATCAAATATGGTTCCACGTCATTTTTCTGCAGTGAAGCACAAGTCATATTTCATTATATTACCCAATAATTACATTGTTTGTCTGCCAGTTCACTCCCATGAACATGTCATTTTGAAAAACTCTGCTACGAGAGGCTCCTCTTACAGATACTGAAAGGAGCAAACAAGACGCAGAGCCCTGAAATGACGTTGAGCACTTTCTGATTCTGTTTGCAAGGCTGATATGTATCGGGACACATGGCAGATTTCAAAACACTACATACTTCATATCACTAGGCTCTGTTCTAGTTATTTGCTTCTGGCTATTAAAAACTACATTGAGATTTGACTATCGCTTGAATCCATTTGAATCAGTTATTAGACATACTTCTGTAATGGTGGCGACGTCCTCATCATACAGTAAAAGTATCTTCCAGATCAGAATTATTAGTAAATTAGAGCTAGAAACCTCCTTTCCTGTGTTGGAAACGACAATGTGTACATCAGCTTCTGCTGTTACACACGTTAAAAGGATGTGGAGTCCAACATAAATTCATCTTCAGGCGTGACTGAACTGTGTAAGACTGAGGACACATTGTGGTCGCTTCCAAACAGTTCAGTGCTGCTACCCCTGTCTCTTTTGGGGACCGTGACGTGGTGTGCACACTGCTGCTAGCCCAGAATGCAGAAACACCCGTGGCAGGAGCACTTTTGCACTAAGGTCTCAAAAAAAGCACAAACCTCTCTCTACCCGTACCTACACACAACAGCTGAGTGACCTGTCTGCTTAAATACCGTAAGGAACGAAGGCTTCTGGGACGGAGAAAACTGGGGGGGATACATGATGGTGAGCTAGCAAAAGTTAGTGTGAGTCTTGCCAGAAGACTCCCAAGATTCCTTCTATGCTGTGGTTTAGTCCCAGCTGGCAACTAAGCACCACACAGATGCTCACTCACCCCAAGCCCCCAGGTGGGATGGGAGAGATAAACAGGGGAAAAAAACCTAATGGGTTGAGATAAAAACAGTTTAATAGGACAGCAAAGGGTGAAGAAAGAATAACATTCCTGATAAAGGAATAAACAAAATGAAGTGATGCACAATGCAACAATTGCTCACCACCCAGTGATCAATAGCCTGTTCCCAAGCACTGATTCCCCCCTGGCCAACTCCCCTCAGCTTATATACTGAGCATGGTGCCTTATGGCATGAGATGTCCCTTTGGTCAGTTTGGGTCAGCTGTCCTGGCTGTGTCCCCTCCCAGCTTCTTGTAGAGAAGCAGCTGGGAGAAGAGCGGCAGCATGAAAAACTGAAAAAGTGCTTGGCTTAATGTAAATATTGCTTGGCAACAACTGAAGCATCAGTGTTATTGACATTCTTCTCAGCACAAATCCAAAACATCACCTCTTACTAGCTACTAGGAAGAAAATTAACTCTATCTCAGCCAAAACCAGCACACTTTATTATCAATGGAGAAGGGTGATCCAGAGTAAAAGCCTCTGATGACATTTTGAATTACCCTCTGGAAGGAGTCCTACTCTCCAACAATTACACAAAGGGTTTAACCTCAGAAGGTTTACACTATGTACTGTATCTCTTATTTCTGAGCATGGCCTTCACTCAAACATGCATATAGTTATAATTATCCAGAGTGTGAATATCCAATGGAATTATTTACAGTTTTAAAGTTAGGGAAATACTGATTCTGGGCTTAAGCATGGTTATACATGCTGGATCTTGTTTGATTTACCAGACTGATATCATCCTTTGCGAATACACTCCAATGTTTCTACATTAACAACCTTTCGTAAGCTCTCACTCGGCGTAAGTGGCAGAGAACCCAGTTTCTGTCTTGCAACAAGGCAGGTACCTTCTGCAGTTACTTGGGAGTGGCTTGTGCTTGCTAAGTACTGGCAACTCTCAAATCTTTGGGTGGAGGGAAGCATTTACTTGAGATTTATGTGATAACAGACTCTCTTTCCATGGGATGACTTTCCTCCAGACTGGTGTCTTTGCACAGCTCAAAAGCAAGTTTGAGTAAACAGTGATGAAAGGGTATCATTTCTGTATGTGAAGTGGCACTATCTTATTCAGTGCCTCTCATTTTTCACTTTGCTATTAGTGTTAAGGCAATAGCAAGGCTACCCGCTTCTGCAGGGAACCGGTGGTCTCCTGGGTGACTGTTCTGCATAATGACAAGTTCATCCATGACATCTGGGACTGGGAATACTCAGCCCCAAATAGATCCACTCCCACGTTAACTGCACTGAGGCACAGGCTCATTTCAGATGCATGAAAATGGCAAGTGAAATAAATGTATTATCTCATTTAAAATGCATACAGTCCCAGGAAGCAGGATAGATTGTAGGTGTCACTAAACAGTGCATAGTAAATAAATCACATTTGCAATGCAAGACACTTCAGCTAGCCAAAACCTGAGGTGCTCGGGGGTATAAAAACTGAGGGCCTGGATGTTTTTAGGACTACAGAGCTCAAATATCTAAGTGTCTTTTTCAGCCATAAAATAACAGTTGAAGGCAGAGGAAGTCCCATCCACGCTCAGGAGAAGGCTGCATTTGCCAACGCACAGGAGCCACGGCACAGACTCTTGCACGCACCTCACTGCTATTCACAAGACCAGTAACGAGCAAGTGGTTCCCAACGCCCGAGGCTTTGCTCAGCATCGCACGCACAGCAGTGAATTTTCTTCCAGCCAGCAAGTGCATGAGAAACCTGCACTCTGAGAGCGAGCAGGCTGCCATCTAACCAGTGCTCTCCGTCTGTTTACATCAGCCTCACTGGTGGTGATCCACACAGGCTGGACTCGCACAGGAACCTGCTCCATGCAAGATACGGAGACGTGCTGTATACTTTGGTTGTCATTTCCTTTGGATGTTTTCCTATAGGAAGCAGGAACTTCCAGGTATCCTGCTGTCACGTTATTATATAACTGCTCTTTCTTTATTCACTGGAACATATTTCAGTGTATAAAGGTATAAAGTGCCTATTCTATGCCTGAGAACAATTGTCTATGAATTCATACTGGACCTTGAGAATGTTATAAACAGGAAGAAGTGAGGCATTTAAGTCTAGTGTACTTCTTTTCATAGTTACAAGGAAGCAAACAAACACAAAGTTGAGGGGCATCAGAGAAGAGATGGAATGTCCCTTCCATCTGGGAAAATGCAAGGCTTGGTTTTACAGGGCCCTGGATAACCCTGGATAAGGCTCTGCTTTCAACACAAGGTTGAAGGCTGAGGAAAGTCACTCAACTGTGTCTGGGTTTGCATTTAAGACACAGATGCACAGTATTCCCCTATCATTATTTCTACCAGTGTTTCACCTCCTGGGTGAGGGAAGCCATTGGGTATCGTAGTGATAAAATGTCATCTCTCAAGGTATCACCCTAGAAAGGCATGTTAGGGAGAGTCTGGTTAATACTGTGTCTCAGACAGACACACCAGTGACTGAACACTAACAGAAAGCCTTGGGTCTCAGTCTGCGCTGAGCTGATGTCAGATGGCTGCCCAGTCAACACTGCAGCTGGAGTTCCTGAAGACCACCCACCATTTGGGCAAACAGGACTTCTGAGCTCCTCGAGCTCTGCAGTGTCAGGAAAACCTGCTACTCCAGGAGGCCACTTTCTCCCTTTCTGAGTGGCAGGGTCCCCAGCTTCTTGGGAAGCTCAGGTCTCAGCTGACCTTGGTGTCTGGCAGCTGTGAGAAACAGTCCTCCCAGAGCCCTTTAAAGAGTTCCCACAAGCACTATGCCCTCATCTGCAAGGGCTGACTGGCCCATGGCTATTTCCTCTCAGGTACTACATATCCATAAGCAGCTTCTTCTCCTGCTTGTGACAGAATGCAGAGATCAAGTGACAGAACATCAGCACATCTCTATTTGAAAGTGAGTTTTAACCTTCTTTAGAGATGAAGTCCCTATGGGGTTCCCTGACAGTCCAACTTCTATGGCTTTACTGTGGAGTTTGGGTCCATACTGAGTGCTGGTGCATTTAACCCATCATTCACAGGATAGTTTGGGTTGGAAGGTATTAGCTGAATTTAGGTTAGAATTCTTTGCAAATTCCTAAGTCCTGATGCAAAAGAGGATAAAATTAAGAAACAAACAGTTAAAAATAAAAGTGATTTCTCTCTCACCAGCTGGTTCTACTGCAATCAGTATCAGCAAACAGGCAGGTTAAGTCACAGCCTTTTGTATCTGATGGGAAGTTTATTGTGGAAATTCTGATGAGACACACGAATGTACAGTATCAAGCTTCTGCATTGGAGAGAACAGGTCATCAGCCACAGAATTAATGATACTAATGGAGAAGTGTTTCACTGCAGAAGCAGGAATAGCTATTCTTGAAAGCTGGACAAAGGGAGAGATGTCTCAGTGTCAGTATGGAAGCAGCCTCTCAGGCCGGCTCATGGGGCAGAGAGCAGGAAGGTACCTTCTACACTGCACTAGTACAGCCCCACCAGCCATCATGCTCAGCACCCAGAATGATGAGATGCCCGGTTGTTTTGGAGAACCCATGGAAAACAAGGTCAAGGAGGTCTGTGACCACTCAAGAACTGCATCGTTCTTTTGGTAAAAGAGCAGTAGCAACAATAATCATGCCAAAGTGGCATTTGTATGATTTTACTTATTAGGTTGATGCACCTATATACATCTTGCTTTTTTGATTCCAACTTGGCAGAAGAGCTCGTGATGAGATGAAGAAAATATGAATCTCATATCTTAGGATCTCTTCTGGATTTGGTGAACTACTCTCAGCATGGCTCTAGGATGTGTGTGTGATCAGTGGATGTCAGATGCAATATACTTGGACCTTTACAAGTCTTTTGTACAACACCAAAGAAGTGCAAGTCAGGGTCGGAAGCAAAACGGGTCTATTGTAAGACTGAATTTCTTCAAATTGACAAATAATGCAATTCACAGTAGCAGTTCTGCCTGAAACAAGAGGATTGTTTCCTTTAGTCTTTCCTATTTTAGTAATTGCCTGTGTATGTCTCCCTAAATAGAAGTGAAAGGCTATTCCTGACACGTCCTCTCTCCAATACTCAGGCTTGCTTTCTGAATTCCAAAGCGTAAGGCAATGAACACCGATAGGAGTGCAGATCAAGTACTCCCCTGATGCCTGCTCATGGCCCTATTTCCCCCTTTAGAGACTAGGCAGTGACACCAGGAAGTTTGCCTCACCTCACACCTACCATTAGCTCTTCTTTATTTTACCCTCCAAGAAGCACATGACTGATCAAGTGAACACAAATGACCCCAAACTGACCCAGAGGTTTTAGCCTCTCAACACACTGCAGGTACAGGGAGGAGACACTAAAAGACCGCTTGCCTGGGCAGACAAGCATGAATTATCTGACATTAAGCTGCCACAGACAAACTGTTCAAGCAGCCTAACCATGAGGTGTTATTGATAACTTGGCTCCCGTGCTTCTGCGTTGTGCGGGAAGCACCTGGGAGTGGCACGGAGCAGCCATATCAGACATCTGGTAAGAGAAACCTCTCAGCGGGACACCTGCTCTGGGGCTTCTCCAGTCCAGGTCTGATTCATCAACCTGTGCTACAATGCAACCAAATGATTGCTGGAAATAAGTTGTTGGCTTTTACTGGGAAGCGGCAGCATACTTAGGCATCATTAAGCCACTTGGCATTACCACAGTACATATCCACTTGAGCTTTTCAGATTAAGTTTGGTCTTTAGGTAGTCTTCAGTTTTACTCTTTTACACTACTTTTTCTACCCATCTCCTCCCTTTAGTAGTGGAACAGAAGGAGAGGAAAATGACTCTGTTCTTGCTCTTGGCCAATGATCAATTGTTTGAAGACCTTTCCTCTACCCTAAAGAAAACAACGATCCACCCATAAATCTCTGCTTTTCTTTCCTATTATGCTAAGCTTACCACCTCCAAAAATAAGCACATTATCATACCTCAGGAATGAGATCAAGAGTAAATACCATAATCACACTTTTAATTATAATAACTTAAACCAATGTATATGACAAAATTTTTAGAGTGATCAGAAAGAGATGATGGGCTAATAGAACAAAGTAAGTATTTACATAAAAGATAATTTATAATTTCAGTATGACAAGCTTAATTAATTCAATGATAATTGCTGACTTTCCATCTTCAAAAAAAATCAATTAGCATTAAAATAAACAGGCGAACACAGCAGTGGATCCATGCTTCCTCTCCTCTGCCAACAACAGTTTGTTGC
>NW_010232785.1:67903-69312 GCF_000690775.1 Eurypyga helias | reverse complement strand
GGTTGAACAGTAACAGCAGTACGCGCTTTGGTCAGCACCTTACACCACAAAGCCAACAGCTATTAGAGTGATGCATTTCTCTGGAGGGGCGCCCAAGGAACCACAGGATTCCCATTAATCGTAGACAAGTTTGCTGTTTGCTGCCTCCACCCCCTGGGTGGCAATCCCAAACCAGCTCTTCCTCGATGCCCCTGGATGCCCCAGACTTCGGCCCCTGCCTTGCTTTCCTGCCTGGCCTTGGGTGCCCACACCAGCCCTTGCATTCCCAGCCTCGTGCTCCCACACCATCTTCCACCCTCCCCAAGGGGTGACCCTCTCCTCACTGGCAGCTGCTACAGCAGAGGATCCCAAACACTTTCCAGCTCATCTGTGAAAATGAGCATCAGCTCCGGTTTCACTGATCAGCTGCAACTAGAACTGGGTACTTGAGCCAGAGGACAGACCCCATCGTTGTTTTTTTAACTATGACTCCTCTTTTCAAACCACATTTTTCTGTATGTGAAATGTTTTGGCTCAGTTATAGATTGAAACAGTAGCTCTCCCCTCCCTCTCCCCCACTTGGCTCAAGTCACTACTCTGACTCAATACGTGATTTTGATTTATTAAGACTAATTTCCCACAATGAGCAAAACAAAACACATTCAATGGCCCATCTGGGCAAATAATTTCTGAAAATGCTTGCAAGACAAATAGCACAGCATACTCTAAGACACAACACATGAATAATAAACGGGCATTTTAGCATTATATATTTCCTAGCATATAATAAGATATGCTGGATTTACATTGAGATTCAGATTTGTCTTATTTTAAAATGCTACGTTTTGGGTTAGTTGAGCCAGTATTTCACATGATTTCTGTTTCTTTTGAAATCTTGATGCTGTTTTTAATACAGAAAACTCATTTCTCAATTCTAATTAGAACTACTCCGTTATATCTCAAGTCACTATATTTAAGAAAAGCAAACAAACCACCAGCAGACCTCAGGCCGGCAAAAGTACACTGATTCCACCAGGGATGATATATGCCTCAATTAGCAATAAATTACAATGTTAACATGCATTCTCCATAAAACAATACTCCAGTGACATTTTTTCCATTGGGACTGGACTAGAAAGAACTCTCCTGATCTGATTCATGGACAAAATTCTGGTTTTGATAGGAGCTTTAAAGCCACAGCAGAATCAAGGTTAGAGCTTCCAAACTCCTTTTCTTTTTAAAACATAAGGGTGTATGGCAGAACAAAACCACTGTGTAGAGACCGGTGATGGAAGCTGCCTGGCCTTGAATGAGGAGATCCCACATCTCCAGATGAATAGCCTAATGACTGAATTATTATGGGCTGGTCTGCCTTTCTATCTGCCCCTCCAGGTACGCAGACAAAGGGAATCTGAGTGAGCTTTTCTTCT
>NW_010232785.1:67524-67878 GCF_000690775.1 Eurypyga helias | reverse complement strand
GGATCCCAGCTGAGTTTTCTCAGCTGTTTTCTGCGGCTCCCAGCTTGTCCTTGCCCCTTCCCCTGCACATGCCCCTCCTTGCCCCTTCCCCTGCACATGCCCCTCCCTGCTGTGCTGCCCCAGCAGCCTCACCCAGGATGTCTAAGTCAGGAATGAGGAAGAGGCATAAATTACTGCTCTTAAAGCAAAAGCGGTTTGCAGAAACCTAAGACCAGAACGGATTCTGACAGACTTCAGAAGCCCCAGCCCATTATTTGAATGTATTCCCCATGAATTCTACTCGTTCTAATGGAAGCCCTGACAGAGAAACGCTCCTACGCAATCAGCAGCTACACCCTCTCTGCCTGCCTGAGC
>NW_010232785.1:56437-67505 GCF_000690775.1 Eurypyga helias | reverse complement strand
CTGCTGAAGCATCCCCATTACGTGCAGTCTGCCGTGTACTACCATACCCCGATGCGCTGCTGGGGGAGACGCTGCTTTGCAGAGGGCTCTTTGTCGATTCTGACTTTTCTCGGTAACAAAAGGATCCCCCAGTGGACAGCGAATGCATTTTCTCAACGCTGATTGACAAGTCAACGTGGAAATATGTCACAAAAGCAAAAAGCTTTGGACTCAAAAGATGACTTGCTAGGAAGTATATATGACAGAATTCTGTCAGGTTCTTTAAAGAAACAAGAGAGCTAAATTGCTACTAGATTTTTGTTTATTTTTCCCAGGCTGGCAGCATTTATGTATCTTTTCTTGCTTTAATCACAGATATGATGAAATCTGATGTCTTCAAAATTTTTATACAGTGTACGTTACATATGTGTATATATATTACCTAAGAAACAGAAAACCATACAGAAGACCACACAGAGAAAGATTACACTCAGTCTTTGAGTAAGCTGGATAGTTTCAAGCACTGGGACGAGCCATTTCATTGCATATGGATTATAAAAAGATCATAATTTATGTCAGAGCTGAGCATTCAGCATCTATATCTGGAAGCAGAGATGACTGGTTCTTAGCAAGGGAGAAAAAAAAACCCAGCCCATGAATCTAAGAACAAACATTTGGGAAAAAAATAGGATGGGAAACAAACTCTATGTAACTGATGAAGTAATCCGAGATGACAGTTTATTTGAAGATAGGGGTGAATAATTTTTATACAGCAGAGCAGGAGATTAAAACAAAACAAGCAAACAAAAAAAACCACCCAAACCAAACCAAAAAACCAAAAACCCCACCAAATCAAACAGCCAAACAGTCCATTTGCTCTTTCCTGGCATTATTAGACTTTAAATCTATTTGTTTCAGGTTTCATTAATTCTATCTTTACTTTCCTCAAGTATATACATTTCTTGCCGCTGTTTATTAATCAGCCAATAAATATCCTATTAATTCAATTATCACTGCTGTTTATACATGGAGATGAAGGTGGAAAGGGCTGTTATTGCCTTTATAGTGATGTCAGTTCAAAAAGGACCAAACTCACCGCAGAAGTGGTTGCTTCAATGAAAACCTCTCTTGAACCTAAACCGCAGGCAAGGTGAAACAAGATTAATGTTTAAGACATCTATGGCCCAGACCATTCAGAACTTGCACTGAAGAATCAACAGTCTGTGTGCCAAGGCCCGCTTTCACCAGCCGCGGGGTGACATGGATCCTATGTTACCTGCCACAAATAAAATGAGTTTTGGGGTGGGTGGGTGGCATCCTCAGCAGGCTCTGAGGGTGTGCCTGGCAGTGCTGAGGTGCAGAGAACACAGGCTTTCACCTCCCACGTGTCTGGATAGGATTACCCCCGTAATGGTATAACAGAGTCCGCATGCCATGAATCCTGAAAGCCCTGAATGCATAGCCCATGTGCACAGACTGTTAGTGCACCGTACATGTCACCCAACCCCTGCAGTGTGTCCTTCTCCATTAATCTGTGCTCCCGTGTTCAGTTCAATGCTTAAATTACTGACAGTCTGCATAGTCAGGCACTGAAGAGAGAATGAGTATTTTGGGGATTTCCAGATATCTTGCTTCACCCTTCCAAATGGGATATGGAGCACCTGAAATCCTGAAGAAATGTCCAAAGTCTCCAAATGCTTTGGACAGAAAAAAAGGGGAACCTGTTCTGGAAGTCCGGACATACAGCAGTTCTGGGAAGGGTGCTCTGTTTTGTAAGAGACACAGGTCTGCACTTTTGGGAGGTATGTGGAAGGCAAAGCAATAAGCTTGTTGGGGTTGTTTAAATCCCGAGTACTAGAAGTAATATAGCAAGAGTCTTTCTAAGATGACTACCTTTCTTTCTGTGTCCTCATTGGATGAAATGAAGAACAGAGTATTTTAAGTCTTAGTCCAAATCAGCTACAGCTTTGGACGAAAATCAAACCAACTTGTCTCCACTTAAATCTCATATAAAATGTCTATAATGTAATAAATTTTACAGATGTCTAAAAAAATATATAGACTTAAATTACATAGTAGTTAAATGATTTATTACATTATTCTCTACTGTCTAACCCAATTAAATTCACATTCGAGATTAAATCATGGCGTCATATTATTGATAAGAAACATCTCAGTGCTGTTGCTTTGAACTTTGCTATGACAGCATCCTTTGTATACAAATCTAAAAGGAATTCAGGTCACACGCATTTCTTAGTTCAGCTGGCAGAACCATGAGACTTTGGTGGGAAGAAAAAAGAATACGTGTGTGCAGGTTCAGGGAGATCTGCTTTGGCATTGCTCCGACTGTCAGTGCTAGGGTATTGCACCATTTTCTTGAACTAGAGCCACGCCTTAAGCATTCACCCCTGACTGACAAACACTGATTCTCAAAATATGACAAAATCAGATTTAAGGCTAGCAAAAGGCAAGTAAGTTAACTTGTAAAATACTTATTGCATTCCAATTCTTTGAGAACACCCATGCAACCCTGCTAGTAAAGTTATAGTCAAAGCTAATTCACTTTTCCCTAACCTTCTTGTTGCTTTTCAAAGCAATTGATCCTTTAGGACTTTTAACGTTGGCCTCAGAACTCCTTGTGTTTGAACTGTGAAAAGCATTATGCTGAAAAGAAACATTAAAACATATTTAAGTGCGATTATGTGGCAAGAAGAAGTACTCTATGATTCTATGATTCTACTCAAAAAAGGCGCAATGGGGGATTTTACGTTTATGATCAGTTGCAGTTCACATCTGCTCTATTCACAAAAACGGGGGAAGAAAAGATGTTATTTCTAACTGCCAGTTCTTCGAAATCAGCTTGGGACTTCACTTGATCTGTTTATGCATTACTAAAAGTTACTGGAGATTGTAACTCTAGTTCTATTGATACATGAATCAGCAGCTACAATAAACCTTTCAAATACCTTATCTGCCAGGGATGCAAATAACAGTAATTGTTGAATAATATTCTCTAAATTTCACCTTATTTTTGGCTTTGCAAAGTGGTTATGAAATAGCCTGCTATTTGCATAATCATTTTTTAGAAATACAACAACGATGTGGTGAGGATTTAAGTCCCAGACAAAAAAGTAGAGGGACTGCTATAATCTCCAACAAACTGGCATTTCAGCCTAAACGACAGGCAGAAATGGAAGACGACTTGCATACAGATTACTTGTAACATGCTGGAGTGGGGATGCACCAACTAGAACAACAAATCATTTCCAAGAGTTTTGTTCATGTCCGTGGGATTCGGGATCAATGGAGTTATTAATCTCTTTACATTTGTGAGTAAGTCATAATAAGGCGCTAACAAAGAAACGGCTGCTGTAGAGACTGCCAGTTTGGGGCGTAAATGAATGGTTTGCTGCTTCTGCCAGGTTGGTGACAAGCCACTCTCTCTCCCAGCCTGGTGCTGCATTGCTACCCCAGTCACCAGAGGCACACGTCACCTCCGGCCCCGCTCACGCTGCCTCACCGTGCTGCTGCACCCCCCGCCTGGGACTGCCAGCCAGGGGAAAAGCAGCTGCAGCAGCAGTTGCAGTGATGAGGAAGAGATGGGAAGAGCTAGGAATGAATTTTCCTCCTGGTAGCTGGTACAGAGCAGTGCTTTGGTTTTAGCATGAGATAAGGTGGCAACACACTAATGTTTTGGTTGCTGCTATGTGGTATTTGTACTAAGTCAAGACGTTTCAGCTTCCCATGCTTTGCCAGTGGTGTAGGTGCCCAAGAAGCTGGGAGGGAGTATAGCCTGAACAGCTAACCCACACTATCCAAAGGGACACTCCATATCATATGGCATCATGCTCAGTATATAAACTAGGGGGAGTTGGTGATCGTTGCTCGGGGACTGACTGGGTGTCAGTAGGTGGGTTGTGAGCGGTTGCATCACTTGTTTTTCCTGGGTTTTGTTTCTCTCTCTGTTTTTGTTGTTTTCCTTTTCATTACAATCTATTATTATATTTTATTTCAATCATGAAACTCATCTTAGCCCACGAGCTTTCTTAGTTTTGCCTTTCCGATTCTGTCCCCCGTCCCACCTGGGGAGGGAAGAGTGAGAGAGCGGCCGTGTGGTGTTTGGTTACAACTGGGGTTAAACCACAACACTGTAGTTGACAGTGTTCCACAACCTCAGGAAATTCATGTAGCAGCAGATTATCCTGATTTTCAAAACCATGCATTTTCGCAAACCAGAATGAGAGAGACAGAAAACCAACAGGCCCAGACTCTGATGGATAGATGCAGCATGGTTGGAGCTTGTTTTGTTGAGAGAGAAGTGTTATTTCTTTCAAAAATCTCAGCATACTCTTATCCAGTAATATGCTTTCTTCTGGGTAGTTTAGCATTATGACTTAAGTGGTAGAAGATTACCGGGGCCCAGACACATCAAACCACCTATGATGCACATTCTGGGCATTTCTTTGTTCTCTGCTCTCCAGGCTTCCTGCCTCTCTAGGGTTGTTTCTGTATAGGCAATATGCAACTGTTGCTTAAAATGGTTGTGCAAATGTCAAACACTTAAGAAGATACAAAGATAACTTATTTTATCACTGTTTAAATTCCACCTTACATATTGTCTCCAAAAAAGGAAAGAATAATTGGATTTTTAAAAAAATCAATTTGCCAGTAAAATGAGCAATAGGATTCGGTTCAACAGTACCTGTACAGTCTACACACCCTATTGATGACAGTCTAAACTCCTGATTTAATCGGCCTTTCAATGTCAGTTTTTATCTGTATATTAGTATCACAACTGCAATGAAAATTCAAGAAGCAGAAAACAGCTACACGTGTTTGATGTTGTATGTGAAAGCCTTAGATATTTAGCAACTTCTTTGATCTCTGAAGAAATCTCACTAAAATTATGATCAAAGGAATTTATATTATTCCAAGTACTTAAGAACGAACCATCTTAGGGCAATAATCAGTATTCTGTTTAATCCTTCACCCTTGGAATCCATTCTTGCTAAGCACCTCGATCTGATGGGAGTTACATTTACTTAAGGATGATATTCTCCTAAACCAGAATTAGATGTAACAGAAAGCAACACTTCCAACTTACAGAAAGAGCTAGGAATTGGATTTTATTCTTCTGACTAAAAAGTGTTACTTGAAACTGGTTTTTAAACGTAGGTAGCTTAAGAAAATTGGTATGCAGCTCATTATGAGAACATTCAGATGTTTATTTTTCTGCAGCAGACAAAGAAAAAGAATTTCCAATCTACAGCTATTTTTAATTTAATCTATTTCTAACTATTTCCTATTGTCAGTGTTTATAGAAGACTATTACACAGATGGATATATCTAATATTTATAAAGTAAATTAACACTCTACTTTATAACATGCAAAGGCAGATAAATAATGAATTATCCTTTTCATCAATCTGACCACATAATGCCTATTTCACTGTAATATTAAGTACCGCGTCAGCCTGGTTGTTGTAATCCCCCACGGCAAGTTAAATCAAACAGTGTGATACAAAGAATCCCTGAACTGCAGCCTACAGAACAGCGGAACAACATTACAGCCGAGCAAGATTAAACCAAACCACCGATTACTGGTTAGATTATGGGTTTATCACCGCAGGCTGAGGTAAAGGAGGGTTGTACTTTTGCAGAAGGAAATGAGAGATCAAACCAGGATTCTCCATCACAGTCTTAATAACCTCCCCCTAAGCAATTCCTCCTCCCGTTTTACCTGTGCGGATGATTCTTCCTCCTGCACACCCCACCTGCAAAGGCGGGCTTCAATCTCACAGCGGTTTTGTACTGTTTACATCCCCGTGCTCGGTCACTCCTTAGCGGTGACAGATTACGGGTAGGCTAATGTGCAAACCCATCTGAACACACTGCTGTAAGCATTCTTCCAAGCTGACAGGAAAACATGCCTGCTTTAAATGAAAATCAATCTCTAAAATCTGTTGGCTCCAGCTCTTGGACTGGCACTACTGTCAGAGATGTGTACTGAAGCAGCCGTATCAGAGAATCACGCATTCAGCTCGGGAAGATGGCAGAGGCACCGGGACCACAAGTGCGTCTGAGGGCACCCAACCCCTGGGAGAGGCAGACACAGCTTAACGGTGCCTCTGACAGGCCCATTGGTAGGTTACAGTTCCTTCTGGGCTAAGGGGCCTGAGAACGAGGCCCGACAAGGAGATGCTGTCAGAGGTGCACGGTTAACTCACCCTGGAACGTCGTCTGTTCTGACTTCAGCATTCCCCACAGTTGAGGTGTCCCACCCTCACAGACCCATTTAGATCTTGTTCGTAGCTACACCGCTGAAAACCAGGAAGCTGCACTACCAAGGAGGTATTCCTCCGACACAAAACTATCACAGGATTCCCAAAGGCGCTCACACAACCTGACTCCAGTCACAAGCTTCAGGGAACTGTGGGGCTCAGGAGTTCCTCCATGCTCCTGGGACTCCAGACTGTGGGACATTTAATCAACAGCTATGGAACAGCAGCCACGAATAAGAGCAACTTCCAGGGAAATAGTTTTGCCTCATTACAGTTCATAAAACAGCTGGCACAATGGAATCTTCAGTTGCCTTTAGTACTGGCCCACTCCACAGCTATTTCAGGGCTATTATCCTGGGAAACATAATATAAGAAGCAGTACCAACCAGTAACTTCTGCTTCAGCTCTGCTTTCACACCCAGTGTCAAAATGTTTTTATCTCTACAAGTTACTTACTTGATTAAAGCGTTGAAGTTTATCAATTAAATTGCTGATGAGTAGATCCAATCCTCTGACTTTCAGTTCTGGATTATTAATTTGTGACTTCAGCCCACTGGAAACAACTCTGCTGGTGTAACTGAAAAAGAGAAGAAAGAAGCCATCAGTGACTGGAATCATATCCATCAGAATAAAAAAAATCATATTAAAGGTGACTCATAAAAAAGCAAATATTTTCTAAATGGGAATAGAAATCTGTAATAAATATTTATGGGTCTAAATACACCAAACCAGAATAAAATCACAGCTTCCTGCAGTATCATTCATCACTTCTAACCAAGTCTTGCTTTATTTGAGGAGTAGCAGCTGTTCTCACACCGCAAAGACCTGTCTCTTACCAGCCACCTTCTTGCACAGACTGCGGAATGAACAGTTACTCCCAGTCTCTTCTGGAATACACCAGAGTGTATTCTCAAAACCTAACTGGTTTAGGACTCCACCCACGTACGCTGAAAATTCCAGGCCTGTGCACATTTGATCCCTTCTGAACCTGCCTTTACCACCATTGGAGAGGTGAAGCCATCTGCACGTGTGCTGAACCCAGTCCTTCCTGCAACTATTCTAACTACTGCGTATTGGTTCCAGAGCTGATCTGCTCTGGCATGAGTTAAGTTCAGCTGCAAAGCCCAGAGGGATAGAGAGCATCCTTTTTGGGGAGTTATGCTTTAAGGGTTGTACGTAACCACTGTCATTAGTTCGGCACTCATTTGTCACAAAGTGGATCCTGGATGTTAGCGTGACCAGCTAGGAACTGGAGAAGAGACTGATCCCAAACCAAACTCTCTCAGACTCACACACACGCCTGCGAGGACCTCATGAAGATGCCAATGTGCTGGCATCTTTGTAAGTCAGGCAGCCATCAGCTGTGCTCCGTTGGACTGAAATGCCAAGAGAAACATCCTGCTACATCATTCACTTTGATCACACCTACATACTTGGATATCCTACGTGTTCTCGTATCAGGGAGTTCTCCACTGCAAACCAACTGGAGAAGAGGAGGCTCTGGGGAGACCTTATAGCACCTTCCAGTACCTGAAGGGGCTACAAGGAAGCTGGGGGGGACGTTTTACAAGGGCCTGTGGTGACAGGACAAGGGGTAACGGGTTTAAATTGAAAGTGGGGAGGTTTAGATTGGATATCAGGAAGAAGTTCTTCCCAGAGAGGGTGGTGAAGCACTGGAACAGGTTGCCCAGAGAAGCTGTGGATGCCCCATCCCTGGAAGTGTCCAAGGCCAGGCTGGATAAGGCTTTGAGCAACCTGGTCTAGTGGAAGGTGTCCCTGCCCATGGCAGGGGGGTGGGGACTGGATGATCTTTAAGGTCCCTTCCAACCCAAACCATTCTATGATTCTATGAACTTGTGCTGCAGCTGAGGACAGCACTGCAAAATAGAAAAAAGTGCCCAAATCCTGTTGTAGAAAGACAATAGAAAGTGTGTGTGTGTGGGGGGGGGTGGCGCTGGAACCTAGCTCTCCAAATGTATTTGTCCTATCTTAATTTCATTTAGGAGGAAAAATTTTATGCAAACTGTTGGCAAAGCACACTGTATTATACTGCTGTAAACTTGTGGCCTAAGAAGAGAAAGAGCTGAGAATGGTCCACCTTTTCAGGATACTCAATAAATTTCACTTCTCGGGAAAAAAGGAAAAAACAAATGGCTTAGAACAAAGAACGGAGGAAAATCATATTTTTCCACTAATAGCCAGATAACGTGTAGAGGACAAACATTAAGGAAAATCTTTCTACAGTGAGCTTGTTCTTTTTTGTTCACTGAGCCTTTTAAAGGCAACTTTTTAATTTTTCTTGATGTGTAACTCCCACAAGTATAAACTAATCTGGAAGTATAAACTTTCACGATGCAATGGTGTGTGCAACTGATGGTCAGGTTGCCCTACAAGCAGACTCAGACATCTGGACCGATGTCCCCAGGAAGAAGCCAGCTGAAGTATTATTTTCCAGGCTGGTATAGATCATATCAATCCGCATCAGCTCATGCAGACAATATAAGAACACCACTGCACTTTACCTGCCTTTAGCTTCACCTTTATTCACAAATCATACTATTTGCTGAGTGCCCATCACTGTTCACCAGGTGAAAACACATGGTTACTCATGATTCTCTGTGGGTAATTGCTTTGTCTAATCAGAAACTCATCAGCAGTAGCAAAGAGCAAGGGTTCTCCTTTTCATTTCTCTTGACTGCTCTCCATTCAACCTCTGGTTAGAGCTATCAGAATTTCTCTAGAGATTTATGTCATTATAATCCAGGATAAAGCACACAAAACTGCTTCCCCTCTGGGGTGGTTTGGGGCTTTGATGGCAAATGATATTTTGTTTCCCTGGGAATCACAAGCCTCCGTTAGATGACTCTAAGTGGCATTAGAACCCTATGGCACTGCATGGAGTTTGCATAAGTGTGAACAGTCCAGGGACAGCAGCAGCCTTAATGCCAGAGTCCTCAAAGGGACCCCAAATGTGGAAAGTCAATCTCTGTCAGCTCCTATCTATCACTGTTGCTAACTACATATCCTCTTTTACATACAGCATTATCAGGAAAACAGGACCATTTGGTATGAATGAGTTCACAGTCCACCAAGACAAAGGGAATACTTATATCCTTAAAGTTCCATACATGTTTAAGGACTCTTTAAAGCTCTAGAGATATGCATAAATTATGCACAGATATTTCTGTGGCCCACATTGCATGTAATTAGATTCATAACGTGGATTACCTGAATTTCAGACATCAGAAAGCATGCATGAGTTGTGCGAATCCTGCATCACCTCCTTGGTCTAGCACAGCTCCAGAATGGTAGTCACTAACAACTACACCAAGTAGTACTACTACTACTGTGAGGTTCCAGCACATGCGTGTGCTCAGCTGTGGTCTGGAATGTGACCTGCGTGACTGGCCGTGCCCAGAAACACAACTACAGACCTTTGGCACTGGTGAAATAGACATGACCTGCCAAATTAATGGTGTAAAATGCTGATGTGAAGAGAGGCAAAAGATTTACAAAGCACAACAAAACCAACTCTTGGGTTTTCCCCATAACAACCCCGTAAACTCTGCTTGTCCTGTGTGCTGTTATGGAGAGATCAATTCTACAACAAACCCAAGCCCAGACTCGTATGAACTACCAAATGGTGAGTTCAGAGGTGGCTACACCTCTTGAGGAGATGGAGACATGGCTGTGAAATGAAGAACTGGACAGCCAGAGATGAGAGAAATTCCTCCAGTCCATCACAGCCACAAAGACTGTACTAGAAAAAGAGATCACATCCATCTGACCCTGTAAGCTTCAAATCCTTCCAGCAGCTCTGTATCTCGCTAAAATACTTTGAAATGAGCACTATACATTTCCTGAAAGATAATCCAATTACTTCACTTCTTTGCACTATCAAAAACAATTTTTTTTTGTTGACATCAGATCCTGAATTACTGGAAATGCACATTAAGTAAGATCAGAAATTGGCTTGCTTGATTTAATAACCTGCAATTTAACTGAAATATTGTAGTACGGAATTGTTAACTCTGGTTACAGTACTTTAACAGCCAGGAAAGTTGTATTTAAATATTGTCACCGGAGCAATCCTGAGAGTAACTGTTACGCTGGCACCCGTGGAACAGCACGTGCAGGTGGGATTTTCATCCAGACCTCAAGCCTCATGCCAGCGTTATTTTATCAATCGTTTGGGCAAAGCTGTGATACTTAAAAATCCCAAACAAACCCGAGTTATAGAAAACAACCCCAGCCAGGAAAGTTGTATTTAAATATTGTCACCGGAGCAATCCTGAGAGTAACTGTTACGCTGGCACCCGTGGAACAGCACGTGCAGGTGGGATTTTCATCCAGACCTCAAGCCTCATGCCAGCGTTATTTTATCAATCGTTTGGGCAAAGCTGTGATACTTAAAAATCCCAAACAAACCCGAGTTATAGAAAACAACCCCCCAACCCAGCTTTACAGTATTTCAGAAGAACAGTTTCAATTAATTTAGATCTTAGTTAATGCAGCCCATCGCAGGTTTAAAGAAAGGTGAAAAGTGAAATGCTGTTTACACATGGGATTGCATTACAGCTGAAGGCACACACCTTTATTTTCTATATAAATACAGATAAAGACATTTGAGTCTAAACACTTACTCTGAAATAAAGCCAGACACTCTACAGAAATGTGTTCTTTCTAACTCCTAATACGAAAAGGGATCACGGTATAGGATTGCCTCAAAGACAAATAAGCCATTTTTGATGGTTCAATTCTTTAAAAACAACATATAAAATAGAAATAACACCAAACTCCAGGCAAGC
>NW_010232785.1:45316-56407 GCF_000690775.1 Eurypyga helias | reverse complement strand
GCCAGTGCTATTTAGCCACAAAAGCCCAAGAAACTGGGTGCTGTTTTCACACCAGTTCCTCTCTCCTCCCTGCAGGAGACCATTCCCGTCAGGATGCAAGTGTCTGATAAAGCTCTTGTAGGCAGCTTTTCCAAGTATTATTGATCAAGCTGCAGCTGGGAGACTATTTCCATTGCTCCATATTCCTCGGGGTGCTATTACCCCAAGTGGTGCCGCTCGCAGGCACTAAGCACCCCAATGCCTCGGAGCGATGGCTAACGGCCTGTCCTTTGCCCGAACGTGGTCAGCCCCAGCACACGTGCTCACCAGAGGGATCGCGGAGCGAGACCCTGTCCCGCACTTCATCTGCTGTGTGACCTGCGCTGAGCGTTTCAGAATTACCTACACTTGGAAATTCAGGCTGCCCAGAACCTGAACTTCATCTGAATGCAATTCTCTTCATTTCAGTCCTATTTACTCCACCCAAACATTTGACCCAAAGTAGCTGCATCAAAATCCTGATTTATTTGCGTGAGAAATGGGACATCTAACGTCAAAAGGCAAATCTGAAAATTTGAGCCTCACATTCTGTTCAGAAGAATCCATGAACTGGCATAAACATCTCTATGGGGCAGAAATTTCCTATGATGAAATAATTTGTCATACAACCTTGACAGTTGTCATCTACATAAAATAAGACTGAAAGGAACTGGCTACAAAATTAAAGATATATTTGCCAAGATGTTTCTAATTTGTTAACAACATTAAACAGAAATATAGTTGATTACACACTACACATCAAGGCAACAATTTTTAACCAGGAATATTTTTTTCTAATCTGACATGCATTTTTTCATCTTCTTGTTGGTGCTGGTTGAATAATTCCACGATGATTAACAGGGGCTAAACCAGCAACAACTTTTGAGGCATACTGGCAAACTTAAGGCAAATTTAAGACTCTACAGGTTCTAAGTCACTTTTAACCATTCAATTACTTTGGCATTAAAAATGTGACTGTTCTAATTTCTGTAAAAATCTATGAACTGTTCTCTAAGCAAAACAACCCCTCTTCCCTAACAGAAAAACACATTAAAATACTGAAGATTGGACCACATGAGAAAAAAAAAAAAAATCGCTCAGCTTTCTTAAAATCCACAGCTGCCCAGCAGCCTGCTAAAGCCAGAGGAGGCTAAGGAAAGTAAGCCATGACTTTTATAACCAACAAAATCATAAAACTGTTGAGACAAAGCTAGGCTTTACAACGATCATTTCACATCCAGCTTGACTTTTTTCATCCTAGAGATATATGTTGCCTATAAACCCACACAGAAGTAGATAGCGCTATGCAAATAATAACTACAATGAATTAAAATTATGTCTTTTTAGACCCATATGTTTGAAAGTCAGGCATTGACCGCAGGCTCTCGTTGCTGAAAGAATTCCGAAGGCGGCTGTTTATTTCAGCAATATACTCACACGCTGTCAGAGCAGACACCACCCACCGCCACTAAATGACTCAGGGGTTAAAGGGTTAGAGGGGAGAGGAAGGGAAGTGCTTTGAATGTGTCATTTAGGAAGAAGCAATGAGAAATACGGATAAGCTATTTAACCGGTCTTAAGATCCACTGAACAATTAATTCAGTTTCATTAGGCATGGTTCACCAGATGGTGTGTTTTGTCTTATATTTATTCATAATTTGACCCTTGGGCTGGAATGGTTTGCCTGAAATTCAATTATGTGAATCCACTGCTGATCTACACTAGTCTGTTGTGTCTCAAAATTAATAATTTTTGGACATTTCCCTTGTAGTTTTTAGAGGCAGCACTTGGCACACGTGACACTGACCTACAAGGCTCAGCAAGGAATTATTTTCTCTCAATTCAAGGAACACAGAAGTGTGTGCCAACCAGTAAAAGCAGTGACCAAAAACCTACATGGCTGCAGAATTTGAAATAATTCATCAAGGTTATCAGCTTTGATCTGATTAACACTTCTGCCCATCTCTTTGCAAAATAGAAAGAACAAGCTGAATATATGGCAATTGTATATTCCTTGCCTAGTTATCACAATGGCTTCTCACTCAGTAAGTACCCTCAAGGAAGCAAAGCAAATGCCATTTTCCTGAAGTGGTGTTGATACTTAAACACAATTCTCCAGGAGGAAGAGCCAGCCAGTGCAGGATTCGCCTGTCCCTAAGCTGCTCCACATGGTGACCTGCAGCCGGCAGGTCCCCCCCACCTCCTTCTTCCAACCCCTGTCGCTACAACTGACCAACAGACAGATTGTGCTTCATCCCCAAGCGACTCCCACAACAGCCCTGCTCAGAGAAATGCCTTGAATCATACTTTTTATCATTTCTGCAGCAGCTCAGCAACCCTGGATTACAGTCATTGAGCACCTCGGCTGAGAGGGCTCAAAGAAAGGGAAGATCAATCCGTGACCGGTACTCTTCTCTAGGAACCAAATGCTCTCTCACTAAGCTTCCACAATAAATAGTTTATTTTTAAAAAAATATAATAAAAGAAATACATCTTGATAAATTTACTGTCAGATGATCAGCAGCCATGAGGAAAAGAACTGCCAAAGTGTGCAGATTTTGGTTTTGTCTTATGATTCTGGCTCTTTTCATCTACCCAGCTTGAATATTCAGTGTGTAAGTGCTTTGTAGAGTTAAATCTTGGAAGACTTCATGACTAACATTTATTCATTTGGCCTGATCCATGAGGTCATTCTGCAATTAGCTCCATTAACCTAATTGGCTGTATTCCTTGTTTGTAGGGAACGTTTTTCAGGCCTCCACTGACAGTGGAGCTGCAGTAAGAGCAGCTGAGTTGACCGAGCAGCTGACAGAGGTGTCCTCTAACAATAACGTCCCGCAAACGGCACTGTGCAAGGGCACACGCTTGCACATCTTGAAAGCTCCAGATGTTTTTCAAGCCCTTGCATGCAGGACTGTAGGGTTTTGTGCGTTTGCTGAAAGTCACATAATTTCTTGGGTAACCTGAAAACCAGTGGTGCATTTTGTTTGCTTTTAAGGAAAACCCATGTATTTTATGCCAGTGCAGAGCAGGAGCAGTTCTACTGAAGTCAGGGGAGTCCTGGTAGGGTAAAATCTAGGTACAGCACATGAAAATCAGACCCCTTGTGCACAAAGTAAAAAAAACTTCGTGTGTACTAAATGATCAGCTAAGCACAGTTGGAACAATATTCTCCAAGAGAAAGATATATCTGTTTAAAAATACCTATATAAAGAGTTCATTTTGAAATGATTAAATAACTGCCCACAAAGTACAAGAAAGCTCAAGCCTAGCACAGAATGGGTTTAGCTGCCCTGAAGATTCTGTGAAGCAGAACTGACATGATGTGAATACCGTTTCTGCCAGAACTGTTGTTAATGGGCTTCAGTGGAAATTTCACAAATAATCTTGTTTGTTAGCAATTATGGGAAATGATGAGACAAATACAGTGTGTTAATGGGATAATTAAAAAAAAAATCACAAGGCCAAATAGTATTTATAATGGTGTCTCTCCCCTTCTATAGGGCTAAAATATCTAGATTCTACTAACAATTTTAAGATTGTAGGTACAAAAATAAGTTACCAGAAGGCTTCAAGAGACTGGATGATGCCACCCCATGAATACACTGAAAATCACAAAGTAGCTCAGCAAAGGCGTGTACATGTAAAAGACCTTACCATCAAAAAAGATGCGTTCATCAATTTTTCCAGACTCGCGCTGAAAACATACTGACTTGAGCTTCAAAGAATACTTGTAAAATGCTTGAAAAGTGTTGTAAAAAAGTTATTACAGATGGTAGGTGAAACAGCCCACATTATTTTCCAGGCATATGAAAAGTTAATACTACCTTCAAGACACGCTGAAAGCACCAAAGAGATTTGTAGAAGTTAATTGGACAGTCTTTATTATGTTGAGGGAAGGGAAGTACTTGCCTGGAATAACATCAGATAGGAAAGCTCTTCAGTTTAAAGTGGAATAAACTCTACAGGACATGCAAACGATACCTCTGTACCCATCAAAGTGAATATAATGAGCAATAAAAATGATACAAATCCAAAAGCAGATAACCTAACTAGGAACTGGCAGCATAAAGACCATTCCCCATTAAATGGATCTGAGAAACAGAACAGAAAACAATAAACAAACAGTATACACTTATCAAAGTACCATCTGTGGCCATTCCTAGTGGAAAAGTAAAGCTAATCTGAAACACCTTCTCCCCAGTAACTCCTAGACCAGGGAGAGCGCTCTTCAAGTACAAACAAGAAAACAGAGCCGAGTTAAATCCTGATGGAGAACCTGATTCCGCACCTCTCTGAGACTGGCAGCTTGTACCACGTTCTGGGGGCTGTGGAAAACAAATGGAAACATATGACTGCCAAACTTTTTAACCTGCCAGATGGAAAACACTAGTGGAAACCAGGACTGACTCAGTAGAAAAGAAAATACAGTGTCAAGAGAGGAGAGGACTTGAACTCTTGGAATGAAAAATCAAAGCAGACTAGCAATAAACTTCTCAGCAGTGGAGAGAGAATGAACATCAAGTAAGGGCTCACAATATTTGGTTGATAGGGCTTTTGGCAGGCCAAGGTGGCAAGGATCCAATTCCCTTTCTGGAAACCCTAGTCACTGATACTTCAAAATCAGGCTTGACAGATGACCACGGGTATACAAAAGGATATTCTATGGTCCCAGCACAGAAATCTTTATGAAGCAAAATGGGGAATGTCCTAATTTGCGCAGTATCGGACATATGTCGCAGGGAGAAGACCTTGCCTGCGGCTCATTAAAAGCAAAACAAAAGAAAAACATAACAAAAATACATTAACACTAAGAGGTCAAAATTCCAGCTTCCCTCAGAAGTCAGTTTCTCCAAATACACTTGGATACTCAGAGGAGATTAATGAACAGCTGACAACAACGAAGACATGACTGCAGCTCTGTATGGACTCAACTCGGACCGAACCCTGCCCTCAAACAGCCCGGGCTTAAGCATCCCCCGTCACTCTCCCTGCAGCCCACAGCTCCCACCGACACAGCCCTGGGGGCGCGGAGCCTAGTAGTGCAGTAGGGCTGTTGTTGAATACCACTGCTCCTGCACCAATTTTAAGTTCCCTGTCTTCGTTTTTAATGTTTTCCACAACTGTGATGCCCATGCTTACCTCCATGGCGCTTCATCTACCCTGCCGACTATGCCAACTTGAACCCCCCTTGGGTTACTGCATTCTCAGCCCTGGTCTTCTCTCCCATGGCAGTCTGAACCACCTTCTCAGCCTAGTCCTCAGGGTGACTTGCCACCTACCTTCCCTCCTCCTTCACTGCCTACTTTTATTGCAGTGTTTGGGCAGTCCAGGCCCACTCCCTCTCCTAGGCTCAAGTATGAGGCAGCTGAGATTTGTACTTTGGGAACCCCGGTCGCCTCCCCTGGCTTTTTTGGCTATTAGGGACTTCTCAGACCATTATGTATTCTAAACATGCACTGATGTGCACACATTTGATTTCGTTCCCTTATACAGTCTTTCCAACATATTTGTGCAGAGCTATCCAAGGCAATTCTTATCTGCTCCAGTGCCTTCACTTCTGCTCAGGACGTAATATCTTACAGCAGGTGCTTGGTCCTTGAGCCACAGACGGAAGAGTTTTTGACCCTTCCTGGGCTGCAGGCGTGTGAGGTACACAGTTCCAATCTATTCCTATTTCCAGGTTAATAACTTTATCAGTAAGATGGTGATGCGAAATTTTATATAAGTGAAAAGTAAATAGAAGGCCTTAATGCTGTATGGAAAGAGATCAGACACTAAGACTTCCAAATCTCCTGACTCAGAGTTCTAAAACTCCTTCCCTTTTGCTTAATCTTTTCCACCCACAAGACAGCTGAATTCATCATTTCAAAGCACCAAAGTTTTATTCCTTATAGAGGAAGCAGTATTTTATTGCAGAAGCTATGAGCTACCTGTTCAGCTCACCAGCAGATTTATATATTTCATCCAACTCCTTCCTTTCACAACTGCCTAACTGGCATAGAGCAGGACGATCCGCATTTATCGTTCCTCTGTCAGTAAAACACCAGCAGCCCAAATGCACTCAGCACAGTCTGCTGGCACTGGTTGATAGCTGTGGGCACTCATCAGGCTTAGCTTAATCATCATTATCCCGTAGGCACCCTCACTGCTAGAATTCCTTGCAGATACACCAGAGCCGTTGTCATACTAGTTCCACAGGGATGTGTTTTCAACAGGGACTTCCAGCTTCCTGATTTGGAAATGGTTCAGGCAGGTAGCAGTTTTAATTTGTTGCTAGCTTATATTTAACTGTTCAATGCAGTAGTTCAGTATCTAGCAAAAATCATGCTTTTTCTCACTCCCGAAAGCACTGCAGAAAGCACTAGTATTAGCAGAGAGCAAGTAGGGTCTAGTTATGGAGATTCAAATCTCTCAGCACTTGTCCCAGAGAAGTGTTTACCCAAGTCAAGGCTGAAGAGCTCCAGAGTAATGTGGGAAACTGAGCGGCCCCAATTCATGTTTTTGTCGTTAAACACAGAGCATTGTTTTCCTTGCTTGAACGTCTGCTGCGTCTCACAAAAATAACTGCACTAGGAGAGAGGTCAGATGTAGAAAGATTTTCCCGTCAGCACAAATTTGAAAATGAGAATATTTATATAAAAATCAATTTACTTGACTTAGATTGTTCAATTCTTCTGTTAATACTGTTGAAGATTTATGTCTGGTTAAAACTGTTCCCTTCCACAGTTTAGCTTCTCCCCCACTTGATTTTCCAGTAAGGTCACAATCCTGAGTTCACGATTTTATCCTTTGTTGCCACAGATGCAAACAGCAACACAAATTCAGCACAAGTTCACTGCAGGATTAACTACCTCAAAGACCAAGTTGTTAGGGGAAAAAACATTTAAACACAAATGCACATGCCACAAAATATGCAGAAGAAAAACAAGGACAGGGAATCCTTTTAGCCCTGCTGTAAATGCCCTCCTCTAGGAAACCCCAGTGCCACAGCGGCTTCTCTCCTGGACAAACCCAGTTCAATCTTAATTTTTATAGTCACTTCTAAGCTGCACGACAATGGGAAGAGTAATCACTTCTGGCATACTTGCACGTTAGTGGCACGTTTCCTCTAGAGTTTTGATTTCTGCTGCACAGATTCCCTTTCCTTACACCCTCACAAGATCTTGAACACCTCTGTGTTAGAGTAATAATGCTCGCCATAAAAATCCCTAGTAAATGAAAACAAAGCAGATCATGAGACTCACTAAAACCAGGTAAACTCAAACAACCTTCCCATCACACACCTATATATACTACATACTCAAACATGCATTTTTTCATTTTTTTAGCTAGAACGTGTAGACACCCAAAATCAGAAGAGTAAACAGGCAGAATAATGGAACATAGAAAGAAATAAACCTAGCAGGGCATTATGGTAAATACAACAGAGAAAACAACTGAAATGTACTCGAACAAGTAACTGCTGCTGCAGTCATTGCAGGGGCTCTCACACAGCCCCCTTTTTTTTTTGCATGTAAGTATCATCACAAATAATCTGTTTAGTAATAACATCCTACTATTCTCAGTTTACGTTTAGGGGATGGATCTATGGTGCCTTAAGCAAAGATCCCAACCCTGTCCCCTCCAGCTCCCACTGATCATCTGGGTCTAAACAACTTGGGCTCTTACTTGGAAGATGTTAATGAGCAAGGAATCAAATGCTGATCCCCCACAACCACCCACTGTGCTGGTTCTGGCCGACATAGAGTTAATTTTCTTAACGTTAGCTGCTGGTTTGGATTTGAGCTGAGAGGTGTTGATAATTCAGAGAAGTTTGAGTTGTGGCTGAGCAGTGCTTACACAGAGCCAAGGCCTTTTCTTGCTCCTCACTCCATCCCACCAGTGAGGAGGCTGGGGGTGCACAAGGAGTTGGGAGGGGACACAGCCAGGACAGCTGACCCCAACTGACCCAAGGGATATTCCAGACCATATGGCATCATGCGTGGCATACAGAGCTGGGGGAAGAAGAAGGAAGGAGGGGGGCACATTCGGAGTTATGGCCTTTGTCTTCCCATGTAACTGCTACATGTGACAGAACCCTGCTTTCCTAGGGATATCTGCCAATGGGAACTGGTGAATGAATTTGTTGTGTTGCGTTGTTTGTGAGCACGGTTTTTGCTTTACTTGTTAAACTGTCTTTATCTCAACCCACCAGTTTGCTCACTTTTAACTTTTCTGATTCTCTCCCCCATCCCACTGTGGGGGAGAGAGCAAGCAGCTGTGTGGGGCTGACTTGCTGGCTGGGGTTAAACCACAACACCCATCCACTGCGTCCTTCTTGATCCTCTCTGGTTTATAACAATAGGAACAAATAGGCATCTCTTCCACCCTCCTGGATAAAGGCACACTGATCCGATCGGTTTGTCACCAATTACATTGCTGGAATACTCACCTCCAGGTGCCAAGTCTCACTTGGACTTTCTTCTTAGCACCTTGGAAGGAGCAAGATGCAGTCACCCTTACTGCACTCCCAGCACAAGGCCAAGGAGAGACTGGAAGGAGGTCAGGACATACCCGTGAGCTAGGCTGGCATGGCTAAGGCAAGGTGAACCCCCACTCACCCACTGGAGGGCTCAGCAAGCTGCCTTTTAATGAACACCTCCCAGAGAACAGGTGTGAGCACTGCACAGCCTCAGCAATCCCCACCCTAAGGCAAAGAGGTCAGGACCTACAAGCAGAGTGTTATTGTTTTCTGTGGGTGTAAGGTACAACACAAAGTACTTCAGAGCTTGAGTGTGACCACCCTTGATTAAATAAGGAGCTGATAGTTTCAAGTGGTTGCCATGGGCCAAGCAGAGGGAGCAATCTCCTCAAGCTCAACAGCTGCCCTGACCTGTGTATTTTTTCATGTCTTTTGTGACATGGAGAGACCTTTTGCACACCCCGTGTGCTGGACTGACACCACTCTGCCTGAAAAACGTGTACCCGTGTGTGCTCAGCTGTAAGGAAAGGCCTACAAGTGCCAGGAAAAAAAATGCCAAGAGGATTGACTCTGTTTTCCTGCTAAAATCAGCAAAAAAAGAGACTGAAAGTATCTTTTTTTTTCCTTTTAAGATGTACACAATATTAAAGAGACAGAACCAAAGTCATTATGAACACAAGACAAAAGGAATGAGAGAATAGCAGGCAGCTTGTTGTGGCACAGCTATCAGCTACAAAGAACCACTTGTTATCTATGTGCTAAAAATATGATGATGATTAATGGCAAGGACGAAGGGAAAAAACAAATAATAGATGGAAGAATAAGAAGAATGAATGATGTAATGTTAAAAAAAAAAAAGCATGTGACATTTCAACATTAAGAATAGGATCTGAATGGGCCTCAGTTGTCTATAGCATCGTTGCTCTTTGAGACATCCTGAAGAACTTTACAAAGGGGTGGGTTGGGCTGGTACTACTGTGACTCTCATGGCAATCGGAACAATAACCAGCCCACAAACAAGTATTAGAGCTGGTTTTCAGCATGTGAAAAAACTAGAGTTTTTTATAAAGTCTAAACAGCTAACAGTGCTGGATATTTAATTCTCTTACGAATAAGATGGCCAAGACAGCACAAGGACACTGGTGATGGACAATTGCTCACTCTGAGGTCATGGGCTCAAATTCTCCAGCATCTGAGTGCTTGCAGCACTCGCTGGTTGTTCAGCAGCCCACGCGAGCACTTCCTCGTGGGCAGTTGGGCAATGCCAGAGCCCATGTTCTTGCTTGGGAAGTTTCAGGCAGGCTGACTCTTGATGGGGGTGGCATATCTTCACAGGGAAAAAAGAGAATTTCTGTCCCCTTCAGGGCACTGAGTTTCTTTCACTATGGTGTAGGCTTCAAGGGACAGGGCTGAGCAGGAGGCAGTGATGGAGATGGTACTGGGTTGCCATGGCACCAGTGGGTCTGACCCGTGGGAAGGTGTGTCGTTTCAGCACTAGCTCCCGACTCTCAGGCAGGGTGGCACTAGCCTAGCCCCTAACTCTGGCAGGGAGATGGAGCAGCAGCATGCGGCAGCAGGGACATTATCCCTGACGCTTCCTTTCCCGATCGGCTGGCAGAGACCCTTCACGATAAATACCATGAAGGTAACAAGGACAGGGGGCTTTTGCAGTCTATCTGCGTATCCTGCCTCGTGCCCTGCTCTGGATCCAGAAGAAAGAAGGAAGAGAGTCCCACACTGCTCCCTGAAGAGGGGAGGGAGCCCACAGGCAGCAGCCGAGTGTCTTTGGGCAAGGCGGCCATACAGCAGACAGCAGGTCCCGGTCTGTCACCCCTACTGCGCAAAACTTCCAACCTAACCCTCCGAACGTGGAGGGAACACGTCCTGGCCCTTTCCCGGCCTTTACTACGCTCTTTGTTAATGAGATAAAGCCAGTGTAATAGGGTCAAGACTTAAACCCTTCCAAGCTTGTTCACAGACTGCAAGAAGCTTTGTATCACACGTGGACAAGTTAAGGCAGCTGGAAAACTTACGGCGAGAACCACTACACCCACTGACAGTGTTCACATCTGAGGATATCTGGCTGGAAAAAACTCTTGTCTGTGAGCATTATCCTGCACAAGGCCTTGATGTGACAGGGGACACGAAAATGCTCTGTTTAGATAGCAGCTGAAGAGTCTTCTATCATCGTTAATTGAAAGGTTTTCTCCAGTTAAAGACTGTCTTAAAATCTGAACAAGAAATGATGTCTGAATGTGTTCTGCAGTGATTTGCAGAAGACAGAAAAATTACTTTATGCACAAAGCCACCAGCTTTGAAAGTTACACTGGAAAAAGGCAAGAGGAGCAAGAGAAGGACGACACGTTAACTGTCATTTCCTACCAGTGCACAAGAAATCTTTTACCAAAGTAACTGGGTAGAAAAGCTCTGCACCAAGTTCTCTTGTGCTACTGACTTGAAGCTAAGTGTTTCCTATCAGGAATGGCAAAATATTTTCTGCAGACATTTATTAAACAATCAATAACTAACTTTGAGACTGCATTTAAAGAACAATTAATTAAAAAAGGTTCTTAAATGAGATTAAAATTAATCAAATGCGGGGGGGTGGG
>NW_010232785.1:36972-45285 GCF_000690775.1 Eurypyga helias | reverse complement strand
GGGGGGGGCGGGAGGGAGCAGTTTATTGCTTGCACTTCAGATGAATCACCTCTTTTACCATAGCAAAAATTAACCAAAAAAATTGGAGATAAATTTGGCCAAAAGTAAATTATTTCCCATTTTTTTGCTTTAGTGTCTAAACTAAAACATTCCATTAATTCCTGAGGCGTACAAGATAATCCAACGTGTCTGTATAGTTTTACATACACTTACAAGCTCCTGTTTGGATCTTGACTTGGCATGAGAGTAAATACTATCAAAAATTAATAGCCTTCGTGTAGACAGTTACACTTAGCAATAATGATCTCTAATCTATTTCTCAAAAGCATCCCTGAAAAGCTAATGACAGCTCACCCTCTGGCAAATGGTGCAAACCCAGCAAATTGCTTGGGGAAAAAAAAAAACTTTTAATCAATGTTTTATTAGTTTTCATCTTGAATAGAGCAATATATGATCTGCATGAAAAGGTAAGACATAAAACTATTAGAAATTATTGGATGATTAGCTTAGCCCAGGCCAAATTTGTTAGGCAATCAAAGCCTGTGGCTTATTGCCACTGCTTTAGAAGGGACGAGTCTGGAACTTGTACAAACAGAACTGGGTCACTTCTGAGAGACACAACAGGGTGGTCACACCATCGGAATGCAGACGTCTATCCTACACAACACATGCATCCAAAGAAACTCCAACCTAGAGCCATGAGCAGAGCAGACTGCCTTTCTTAGCCCATGTGCAACCATGTCTGTGGGCACCTCCTTGCCAAAGCCTGGTTTCCCAGCCAACCCTCCTTCCCCTTCAGAAAAGTCACCTGCTTTTGCAGAGAGGTGGCTTTCCACACCAGCATGCTGGACTATAGGCTGGAAACCTTAGCCATGAAAACATCATGATTGGATCTGCTTGGACCAGTGGGGACTACTCATGGATTTAAAGTGGACACACATAGTGGTTGCAGGAGTAGGGACTTTGTTAGAGTGATACATAAAATCCACTAGTTCAGTCCTCAAGTAAAGGAGATACTGATGAGATGCTCAGTAGCTGTGGGATGATGTTATAATAACACAGAGCCAAGCAGAGAGTTCTGTACTGTGTTTCTGAGCAGTATCATTCCCACCTTTAACATGACACAGCCTGGGAGGATGGCCACACTCGGACAGACTGCTCTCAGCTGCTTGCTGTCAGCAGCAGGCCAGAGCCCCTGCCGAATGCTCCAGCTGAGAGCCCTAGCAGGTACCACAACACATCCCTCCAGTGACCCGTTCAGCCCTGGGCACAAGAGGTGCATGAGGAGGAGGAGGCTGCAGGACAGCCCTCCTGAGGAGGCAGTGTGAATTTTTACACACACGCTGGTTTATCGCTTTACTTAGCGCACGGAGGTCTGAGGAGGGCATGAGAATCACGTCTTGTCCTCCTCTTCCCCTTCTACAAACTATATGAATCAATCAAAGGAAAAAAATAAAAAGACTGAAAGGAAAACAACTAGTTGAAGAAAATAACTGAGAGCCACCCATTAAGTCCTGACTTCACCTGTCCCACATAAAACTGCACAATCACACACCATGACAATTTGATTGTACCCTTGGGCCAAGCAGAGTGGCTGGAGCCTGTGACAGCCCGGCACAGCTGATACGGCCCACACAGAGAGAATCCACCAGCCCCGTGAAGCGTCAGCCCCTCTTTGCTCTGCTTCAGGGCCACCCTGGCTTATAGGGCTGTTGAGAGACTGCTTGTCACTACTGAAAAAAGCTTTGCAAGAGAAGAAAGTATCCGGGGCTGTATCAGAAGTGTGCCCAGCAGGTCAAGGGAGGGGATTCTCCCCCTCTACTCTGCTCTTGTGAGACCCCACCTTGAGAAAAAATAATTCTCTATACAAACTTTCCTATTCAGTTAACTTTAAACATTCAGTTTCCATCTGCTTTTCTTTTTACAGCAGACATAACAAGGTGCTTAATATTTCCTTTTATTAAGAGTGTGTAACTGAAACCACTTCAAAGTAAGGGTTAGGAAAATATAAACTAGATGATGACCGTTGACTATAGTTTTATTTAAGTTGAAAGACTTAATTGCTATCCATGTTCAGTGGACAGTACTCAACCTTAACATCTGATTTTTTTTTTTTTTTTTTTTAACTGAGCCAGAAAAACAACAAAGACTGTAATACATTGGCTAAGGAACTCCTTGAGGCTTTGAGGAACCTGGTCTAGTGGAAGGGGTCCCTGCCCATGGCAGGGGATTGGAACTGGATGGTCTTTAAGGCCCCTTCCAACCCAAACCATTCTGTGATTCTAAAGTGGAAGCAGCAGCTCATAGTAGCAGTAGTAGCTTTCCCTGCAGGGGAACAGCAGTGTCTCCAACACCCAAGGGTGGCACAGCAGGGTCAGCATCTCAGAGTGCTCGGTAGCTGTAAGGCACAGCAAAAGGCAGAACACCAATGATGGGGCCAGAGATCTGCCTGAAAGCTCCTTCTCCACACCAACCCCTAGGATTTTGTACCTGCTCCATGAGGGCATTTTTTTTTTCATGCAGCACAAATACCTGTTATTGATAAAACCTGTTGCCACTTGCCTTGTTGAAAATCTGCTCTCCGCTCTCCTTCAAACTTGAACAGGCTGCTGTCACAATGGGTGTGGGCTCTGAAGGCTGATCCGTACGTAAAGCTCCGAGATGCCCCAGGGCAGCGGAGCACTCCTTGTACCACCCTCTCTGCTGGCCCAGCCGGGACCCACTGCAGAGGCCAGGCCATGTGCACAGACCAGGCCCCAGCGTCCTCCCCAGGGCTCCAGCAATGATGTGCAGAGACCACGCAGCCCTGCAAACGCTCCCCCCAAACTGGGCTCACAGTAAAGGACCTCAGAAATAGAAGTGCTGGATCTTCATTAAGAGGCAGTGATTAAACACACAGCTGTATGCTTGTGGGAGTGGAAATGAAAAGCCTTTTATTGGCATCCTCATTATTTAATGATAATTAGAGCCCAGTGGGCCATAAACTACCCCCAGTTTTTATTTTTACAAATAGGAGGTAAATTCATTGCTCCTTCTACAGATGTCTTAAAATCTATTCAGTTAGCCCTCAACCACAAACAAAACTGGAAATGCAGTGGCCTAGTTAAATCCAAATAATACAGAATTAAACAAACCTGTACCAACTCTGTGCTTTGGAAGGGTGTGGGGGTTGGGGAAAGAAGAGCTCTTGCTTGTATTATTCTTGCAGCTTTACACAGTTTGTCTCCAGCAGCACTAATCTGTCTCATTTGTAATTTCTCCCAACTGCAGGAGGCACGTTGGAAGTGCCAGAGAAGATCAGCTCACCAGCACATTTAGCCCTGAATTCCTGCCTGTGGCAACTGCCTAACTCCTGATGCTCCAATGGAGGAAAAAAAGAAAGTTTTTCACTGTAAACCTAACAAAAGACATTCTTCTGAACCACTCGTGCCAGCTTGTAGCCTCAAGTATGAAATCTGATTACTTAAGTTTACATCTTGCCTCCACCTTTGCTCCCAGAGATGTATTGTCATTTACACTCCATTTAGGCTGGTGTATTTTTCACTGGCCTTCCAAAAACGAGACAGAGAAGGAATTTGTTATCCAATAAAAGAGATCTCATGAGGCATATCCAAGGGTTCAGAGGGATGGAGTGTCTTCTAGGAGTTACACACCACAGAGACACCCATAGCCTGTAACTGAAGTTACACCTACGGCTGAAATTATCTAACGAACTCCTGACTTGACAATGTTTTTATAAAAAAGGAGTGCATTACTGCATTTTTTTACAAAGGAAGCCAGCTATAATTTCTGATCACAAATAAATCTGTAAACTACACAAAAGTCCACATAAAAGCCACCACTGGCTTTTACAACAGAGCACCAATGCTGCTTCTGAAGTGCACCAGGTACCCTGGAAGCGACAAGAGCTGGTCCTGTTCCCCTGGATGCTGGTGACGTTCCTACAGTCACCCCACAGACATCACTGCGAACACGCTGCCGTTACAGCACCGTACTGCAAGCGAGCAAAGCAGCCTAGCCCTCTTAATGATTAGATACCTATTAAATCCCGACTGGCGGGAGGAGAGAAGCTCGAGAGTTATCACTTCTCATTTAAAAGCCGATGCAGTAATTTTCCGTCATTTCACTGTGCTCATTTGACATGCCAATCACAAAAAGGAACCCAGCAGGAACTGCACTTCCATTTTAATATCATTTCAAATAATAACAGCACATCTATTGCCGAAGAGTGATTAGTACCAGTACTTCCATTAAAAGCTAAGTGGCACAATACTACCGCTGAAACTCATCTGTCTACTAAAGCTTGTGGAGTGATCGCCTCCTACAGATTGCCAAAAGTTATAAAACTGCATTTGCCGTGGAGAGCGACTCTCTGCATGTCATCTTTATAGCTGCGCAGGTTTACAAAAAACCCCTTCTGAATTACTACCTATTAGCTCAGCAGAGAGGAAAAAGCCAGTTTGCACCGATTCTACTGAAAAATCAAATAGCTTCAGTTCCATTAAACCAGTGATTAAACTATTACATTCTTGGAAATCTAAATTTTATAGTTAAGACTAATACACTGAACAATTTAAAACACAGGCTCTGGCTAGGGGATGTGCTGTACAACGATATGAATATTCAGCAGCAATTTGAACCTTGAGCTCCCCCTTGTGCCACACGCCTAAATTACGAACGGAGTAATTCGGGGTTTCTTTACTCGTGTAGCTGGTGGGGATTTTTAGTGAGTGGATCCCAGAATGATGGTCAGTGGGCAGCCACTGCCTGGCCCATCCCCGCACAAGTGTTTAATATCGTATATATCAATTCAGTGTAGCACCTGACGGGGAAAAAAATATTAAAGGTATGTTTTTTTCGTTTGTGCCCTGCTGCAGCTGCATTTTAATAAGTGCAATGCATGTTACACACAAAATGTATGATCCAGATTGTCTCTGTGGGTTCCTTCATTTTGACCAAAACACAATTTGTGACACGTTTCTGAAAGAGTACTGCTTTCCCCTGAACACATATGGAAATGCCACCTAACCTGAGGTGTATAGCCCAATGTAAGAATGGCCAGAAAACAATGCCATCTCTGACCTTAGCGTTAACTCTAATGTTTTGGAAACAGAGAATAACACAGGCAGTAACTATGTAGAGAACAAATTAGATTGCTTCCAAGGACAGTCTTTGAGACCAGTCATTCTAACGCTTTACTCCAGGTTTATTCTTTTATAATAAAGTAATAGCTCATCTATAAATTCATAAGGAAAAGACAGTTTGGTTACATTGGTTCTGCTATGCCGTGGGTAACTAATGCTGACACCTGAGCTCTCCAAGAATGACAATCATCCATTTCAATAACAGGGAAACGTTTCTCCAAGCCAAATTGCCTGTTCCAAATAAAGATATTATTCTCATAAGGAAAATCTAGGCCTGTAACCAAGTTTGGCTTATGAACCACAGGCAAATAAAAACCTCCTAAAGGTGACACCGCATAAACCCCAAAATAACGCACACACACAATGCATCTTAAAAGTGTATGAAGAACTGCCCTTGCACCAAAGATCGCATCAAGCCAAAATGCTGCGCCCCTTAAAACCGAAGAGAAACTAGACTTGATGAAAGCAGGACAGGACCAGGGGGTTGAAGACCATTTTAGGGTAGGGTGTGAGGCATAAGACCCAATCTCACAGATACTTTGCCACTCTTTGTAAACTTTAAAATAGGAGATTTAAAAAAAATCGTTAGAAACTGCATTTTTTTGGAAATATTAAAGAACTATGTTTGTTAAAAGTCTATGTCCTGATGTTTTTCTGGGTCTTCAAGCATAGCCCTGCAAGGCACTGCTGAAAACCTGCTCTTCCTGGGATTTGCGTCTGCTGACTCTGGTTTCTGTAGCAAGGGCTCTCATAAAGGCAAGAAGTCAATATGCAAGGCCTGCCCACGTGTGGACCACAGGAGCAGGCTGTGTTTTGTTCTCTTTCACCCATCACATGCTCTGCAAGCCTAGGCAGGCTCTCTGTGACACCTGACAACAGCACTGCCTTCCCTGGGCTTGCACGGCTGTTAGTGACCAGGAGCCTCACGATCCAGGCACAGAAAACAGCCTCAACTTGGAGTTGCGCCTGCATGGCTAACACACCTATATTTTTATCACCCAAGTCTACAGCCAAGACAGACTTCATGTGGTATGCTGTGCAGAGTAACTCCTCGGTCAGAGGTGTGCTCCTATACGGTAATTTCTGCCATTAGAAACACACTTAAACTGGCAAATCTTGTTTTTTCCAGTGTAGATATATGCAAAATAAGAACTGTACAGCAATCAGTAGCAAAAACTGACTCCTGGATAGACTTGAGAGTGACACAGTGGGAAAGAGGCAACAGAAACATTGCCCATTTTACCACTCAGTAGGTAAACCAGTATTTCAGCAAATCTGTTTCTTTAGGACAATGCTTGTATTTATAAAAAAGCCTGTAAATTTTTATCAGTCACACAGCTCCCCCAGAATTTTCTACTGATGCTAAACAGGTGACAATTTGCACAGCATGAACAGTCCTCAAATATCCTCATAGGTTTTTGGAGTGTTTTGTTTTTAATCATTACTCTATTTTTTCCGCTGTCTCCTACGGTAGTGATTTTATATTTTCTTCCCAGACACAGGTACTGACTTGCACTGAGCCGAATGCAGATCGCCACAGAATGAGCACAAATTAAGCAGCCTCGTCAGATGAGTATTCCTCATTTCCAGTTTGGTTTTTGTGATCTGTAGGGCAGCGTTAATCCAGTGGATGTGTGTAGGGCTGATTTAATAATTACACATGGTTTTACTCAATGTTACCAGGCACTATGTCAAACGCCTTACAGAAGTCCGAGTGCATTAACGGAGTTATCTTTATCACACTTTTGTGAATTCCAACACAAATCCAGCATCAAGTTGGCCTGACAAGATCTCCTGTCCATAAACCAGTGTTGCCTGGAATTATGTTACCACCTTCTGGATCTTTATTAATTAGGTCCATATGACCCTTTATAACTGCAATTACCACCAAACTAACCAGCCTTTATTTGCTTAAGCCATCCCATTCATTGACTTTAAACAGTGGCCCACCATGAGTTTTTATTCCCAGGTTTTCTGAGCCGTGTTTGAACAGTCCGTGTCCTTACACGGACATGAGCTGGGCTACTGATGCCTGTCATGGAAGCCCATGGAGAGGCACTAACGCGTACCAAGTAAGATGTTGGCTCCACACTTCAACAACCACGAGTGTATTTAAACTTCAAGCCTAAACTGTGCACAGACTGTGCTTATGGTGATGTGGGTTGTGGTAGATCTGCAGAGGAACAGTGTAAAACCAACCACTATTCTTGGCAACCAAATGCCGTCCTGCACTCAGGGTAACCGGGTTCCCTTCCAACCACCTTTTCCACCCTCCAACCCTTAGCAAACCAAACCAACTTCTATTAGGTCCGTATCTACTACTAAACAGCTGTTTTCCTTTTTCTTGTAAAACACATTTGTTGCAATTTTTCAAAATAATTTCATTTTAGCCAAACTCTGGTACTGTCAAAAGTCACTGGCAAGACTCGCATTGGTTTCAGGAGAGCACTTGTATAAACCCGACTGATCTTGCCATCTTCCCTGCTCCCTTCTCTGGGACGAATGCACCCGAGCCTCTGCTCCTTAGTGGGGAACAACTAACAATCTTGAATGTTGTTCCCACACGGTGTTTCCAGTAAGGATCATGACCAAGTAACCTACAGTTCCTACACATGGCCATTCTTTGAGTGAAGTGGTCAGCAGTGGAGTTAGGTCAGCCAAAATAGTTAGGTGATGTCCTCACAGCTACGAGCTTCAAGAAATTTGGTACGTGTGCAGATTTAAATATTGCACACATAAACTGGAACACCAAACAGCAGCTCTTCAAAGGGAGCCGTCTGCTCACAACTATCTGTATGACACTGCAGCCTGATGTGTAAGAGCCACTGGAGATCTACAGAGCCAGCCCTGGTAAAGAGACCCCCCCCAGGTCTGGAACTCAGGAGAGAACATCCCTCCCCCCTGGTGCCATGGTGCTGTGATGCTCCTTCGCCTGCCAGTCACACTGAGCCTGAAGAAAACAAAATCCAGCAAGGAGCGAGGTGAGGGTTCAAGAGGTAGGAGCAGAGGAAGGTGCAGAGCCAGCTGGGGACTCAGCAGCACAGCTGCTGGCCAAGGGCAACCCCACAGCCCTGCCTGCCCCCTTGCACAAGCACCCTCCCTCCATCCCTCTCAACCCCTTCATCACTGGAGTAAGGATGTCTCAGCTCCCCTCCATGTGTGCCACCGC